>NC_056727.1:281495598-281795598 GCF_019279795.1 Protopterus annectens
TACAAGTGAAGGTTTAAAGTTAAATATACAAAAAACACTTCCAAGATGTTGCAATAAATTCCAAAAGCTGCCAGGTGGTGCATCCCAAAGAAAACTTCCTTTTATTGACATTTTCATGACCAAAAGTAGTACCTAAGCGTGTATTTGTGTCAATAAAGGAAGTTTTCTTTGGGATGCACCATCTGGCAGCTTTTGGAATTTATTGCAACATCTTGCAAGTGTTTTTGTGTGTACATATATATATATATATATATATATATATATATATATATATATATATATATATAGGAGAGTAGGAGAGTATTAATTGTGAGCTGTGACATGAACTACAGTGTTCACAATTACATTTTTTGTGAGCTATGATGAGAATTTCCTTGAGGATTGCATTATTAGTGAGCTATGATGTGAGATGTAGCAATCATAATTATATTACTAGTAAGGTATTATATTAATTTCATTGATCATAATTACAGCATTATTTTAGTTGCTTCTGGTAGGGTTGCCATTGTTGCTGCCACCTGTGGGCAGTGAACAGGCTTTGACAGTGGGATGTGTGCAGGTTGTTGTGTTGTTGCATATAACAGTAAAAGAAATCAAAAGAAACAAAATAATAAAGAAATTAAATGCATATAAAAGAGAGAGGGAATAGAGATAAATGGAGAGAGAGCGAGAGAGAGAGAAGTATAAATACAATGAACAACTGAAGCTCTTATTATACATACAATATCTGCAATCTTTAAGGGGCATGGCCCTTTCCTTTTCCAGCCATGATGTCTCACCTTGAAGAATCTCTGGGAAAAATGACAGAGAACTGGTGCCCAAATCAGGTCTCACATGTCCCATCTACCACACAACAGATATCAACTGCTATCTCATGTGTGCGATACATGGTGGACTCAGATAATACAGCTACTGTAACAGTATGTGAATAATGGTAACTCTAATATGTGAAACATGGTAGTCTTCAGTCCCTTTGTCTGCTGTTAATAAACCACGCTCTACAAAGATTCTATGTACAGATTTTTAAATATGGGATTACAGTTCCTCATCTAAAAGCATGGATGGACTGCACATGTGCAGTGCTGCCCACAAGGAGCCATTCATGTGCACAGCATTGAGTACACTTCTCTACAATGTTTTGGGCTCATTGCATAAACTGAACAATTCAAAAGCAACAATGAGATGAATCTACATGACATGTCCTTGACGAGGAGCATAGAGCCTCATTATGCTACAGATATGACTCCGGCCTAAGGTGACTCTGGAAAACATTTTTCTTTAACTAAAAATGTCTGTTTGGGTAAGGTATGTGCAACTTCTTACAAATCCATTAATTTGTAGTGTGGATAATTTGAACTGACATATAACCTGTTCACTATAATGGATGTAAGTTGGTCATTACTTTTAAATGTGTTGGTCAATGTATACTGAGAGGTAGATTTCAAGTACAGTGATTAGTGGCCTGCAGAGTTGTTATGTTAGATGGGAGACACACCCCTGTGCTTATATTCAGAGTACTGTTCAATACAATTTAAGTATTGTACGCATTGCATGACCAGCCAAAATATTTGTAATAGTGATAGTAAAGCAATGGCCTTGGGCAGATGCAATTCTGTGATTGTTTTGGGGTCAATATTTCTTCAGAAAAGCTAGATTCCTGACATTTGGTTAAAGAGTATGGATACAGATATGCAATTGTCAGGCACGGATATAGCATACTATATGGATAAGCAGAATAGTAGCAGTGTTAGGAGTCATAGGAGCCATGCAGTAGCAATGCTACTTCCACTGCGTTCCATACTAGTGGAGCAATGGTGACATCAACATCCACATATAAGCCACATTTCTCTGATGTGGACAATGAGGAGATACTCCAAGGCCTCTGTTCCCATGGCCAATGTTTTTCAAGTACATGCCACAGATTAGCTCTACCATGACCATGCCTGAGCTGTGATTGTCACCAATGTGAATGTGGTTGGTAGGTAAGACCATCGTTACAAAATGATAAGCCACAAGGCCAACAATATGATCAGTGATGCCACTCACAGAGCAGAAGAACTTGCATAGGAAAGTAAAGCAACAGAAGGGGTGCCCTTGAGTGTACCACTTCTCATGCAGATGCAGGAGTTACTGGCCTCTCTTGAAGGGAGTACAACCTCCACAAAGCCCACACGTGTTGTGTTAGATGTTGGGAAGTGTTTGTTAGGCCCCAGAGTGTATCCAATACAGATGCCCCAGGTATGTAGTAGTCCTATTTCAGTGTATCAGTATTTGCAACTCCTCCGTATTAACCCATCCCCCATATCGGCACTGATATATCACATACAAACACCTTTTACTTTTATACTCTTCTGAACTTAAACTTAATTAAATCTGTCAGACTTATGGTCTATAGGCACATCTTGGCTAAAACAGGCACATCCATCTGCACAAGGTACAATGGTAAGTTATTAGGTTTTATAATGTTTCTAGTTGTAAAAATCTCAGTATAGTTGTGGTGCTGGGTGGCACTTACACTGGATATTTTGTGCTTTGGTGTATTTACAGGAGATTCTTTATCCACCACTAGCACTGAGGAACTGGCCCAATTTGATGTTTAATGATCTGCCGTCTCTGATAATGATTGCAGGGCTGAACTTGCACAGTCAGGTGTACAGAGTGTGTGTTAAACACAGGCAATGCAACCACAGCATCCCAACACAGACTCCATGCCAATGTATGCCCAAGCTACCAGTAATCAGAGACAGGACAATTTGATGGGGGGGGGGCTATATTACATTGTCGAAGATTTACAACTTCGAATCACTAGACATTGACCACTAGTGATCGAAGTTGCAAAACATCGAACAATGTAAAAAAAAAAAAACAACAGAAAGTAAACTGAAAGGGTTTAAACAGGGGGGGCAAGCCCTCGTGTACCCCCCCATACCCCTCGCTACTTAAATATACCAAATCCAAGATTGCGCTACAGGGTAGGAAAGGGAAACCTTCCTTTTACTGCGCTTAACTCCGTTAAAGTGCAATCTTGGAATTGGTATATTTAAGTAACAGGGGTGTGGGGGGTGCAGGGGTGCTTGGCCCCTGCTTACAGCAGTTACTTTTGTTTTTTGTTTTTTTTTTTTACATTTTCGAAGTTTCAGTACTTCGATCATATGGTGTTGACCATATGGTGTTCGAAGTTCTGATACTTTGATAATGTAATATAGACCCTTGATGGGGCACTATTAATGAGGGAAACATGCAGGTCCCAGCAGATAGATGTCTGAATCTGCCCCTAGCAGTCAAAGGCACTGGTCCATATAAGGGGGTCTGTAATAGGGCTCACTAGAGACATGCCTATCTCCCTCTACCTAAGGTTGGTGTTTCAGTTGCCACAACCCAGCATATGTGCAAGACCATCATGGTGGTATAGGCTAGTTCCACCACAGCCATAGAGGAGATAGTGAAAATAATCCAGTGTGTGTGTGTGTGTGTGTGTGTGTGTGTGTGTGTGTGTGTGTGTGTGTGTGCGTGTGTGCGTGTGTGTGCGTGTGTGCATGTGTGCGTGTGTGTGTGTGTGTGATGACCTGTGGGAATGGATGTCTAGTAAGTGCGATTTCTTCAATGGATTGAATAACACATTGGAATATGCAATGTCTTCTCTGGCTCACTTGCCAGTGTCAAGGGGCTGTCCACAGAGCTAGTCATCTGCTACAGCCACTGATACACAATGTGGTCATGGATGAGTGAGACCCTGCTCCTGCAGTGCTAGCACATCTACAGGAACATCTATTATGGAGGTGTCACTCACAGGAGAAGCCACTCCATTGGTCGTGGAAATAATACTGACACATCTCTTAGCAGATGTCACTGAAAGCCACACAGCTCACCACAATCTAGCCAAGGTAATTGTACATCCAGTGCAACTCTTGGCAGAACCAGCTTTCATGGGCAGGGGCATGCTCAGCATGTCAATCCCACTGTTATGCATGCCCTGGACCTGTTCAGTACATTAAGGTACAGCAGTTCAACTGCTGCTAAGTCTGGTTGACCATCATAGTTCCCAGCACATCACACACTTCCACTCACCATGGTCCTTCTCAGCATTAAATCTCCCCCATGTTGTCATTGACATTTCACATACAAGTACTTTTTACTTTTACACTCCTCAGAACTATTACTCACACACTTCCCTATGAAAAACACGCACTCCAGTACTCACTTTTCCACTGGTGAAAATGATGATAATTGTGCCCTTGCACCTTGAACATTGTTATTTGGATTGCCTAGTTCTGATATATAGCAAAAGCATATTATACATCGATAAGCATAGCCTGCTGTTGATTTTGCATGCATCATTTTTACTGCAGTGTATGTACTTAACTCTTGTAAAACTATGTGCAATCTGCTTCCTCTTTGCTAGTACCACAGCATACAATGCCCACCTCCATCTGGCATAGTCATCTCCATCTGATGGCTCCTCCTCTAAATCCTTGCTTGACTCAGCCTCTGCTTCCTATTGTGCTGGGAACTGCTGACCCTGCACATGCCTACCCTGCTGTAGCTGCTTCCATAATATAATATTATGTAACATTGCATATACAGGTAGCATTTTTGTGCACATGTGGCAGGGCCATACTGCAGGGCACACGTTGATCCATCCAGACAGTGAAAGCATGCCTTCATCAGCCCAAACATATATATCTATAATGTTTCTGATTTGTGATTGTGCAAGGTTGTATCTATCATCTGTTTGATTTTCTGGATTTCTTATGTGTGTCATGAACCAGGGGTGCAGGGCATATCTAGAATCACCAACAAGTTGCACCTGTGGGAAGCCAGCATTCAGAAACCTTTGATATAGGTTTCAGGTGTGCTATATGTGTGAATCAGGATAACTACCTGGTTAGCCTGCACACACACATACACACACACACACACACACACACACACACACACACACACACACACACACACACACACATTTCATATGATACCTTGTGAATTACAGACCACCTGGTAGTTGATGGAGTCATATCCTATATGGTCCATGTACCTCCTTCCCAGTTCATCAAATGGGCCCTTTATTCAATGTGGGGACAGTCAATGGCACCCAGTACCTCAGAGAAATTGGCTATGCCATAGAAATCCCACATGGTGTTGGCTCTCCCACTGGGTTCTTATGAGAGCCACAAATGCTTCCTTACATGCTGAAGCATAGCATTGAGAAAAAATGTGGATACTTATGGAGCAAATGGGAGATGAGAAACACAAAGGATCTGCTATGACATGCCATGACATCCCTATATCTACCTGAACTTGAGCTTTTGAAGGAGTTCAGCAGTTACAGGGAAATCACCAAATAGTACAAAGTAAGTCTGTGAAAAATAGATTGGTTAAGGTGAGGCAAGAACAACACCTTCAGCTTCTCTCTTTAGCATTTCTAAATAAGTAGCTTCTACTGAAACACATAAATCAAACAAAATGAGAGCATTTAAGTAAAAAGAAAAAAGATTAGCATTATCTGGTGTGAATTCAATGCCCCTAACTCTTTCAGAGACATGAAAAAATAAGTGTTCCAAGTGATATGCTGACATACATCCCATGCTCTTTATTTTATATAATTCACCTGTGTTTTTCTTTAGCTTCAGATGAGAGTTTGCACAGATACTAGTCATTGCTCTCCTACAGCAGGTGTGGTATTAACAGCTTATTTGTTCTCACTTGACATTCCATGGCTTTCTCTAGATTAAGTTACTTGTTTTCCTTAACATTGACACATTGATCTGTCCATTACTGTCTAAGGGTTATGCACCAAACTCATTGTGACTGCTTAATTAGGTTCATAGGTTCATAGGTAGATACTAGGCTATCTGCCCTAGGGCATTTATAAGCCTAGCCAGAGTGTATTTGGCTTCCGCCTCCCTATTAGATTAGCCTACTGTGCCTCTGTAAAGTAGGTCACAGAAGGTACCCTTTTAAGATTAGTTTACTGTGCCTCTGTCTAGCAGGGACACAGAAGAGATCCCAGGGGTGAATTTGCGATTTCCCATCCACACATCCAGATTTCGCTTGAAGAGGGTCAGCGAGGGGCTATGTCTAACATGAATTGGGATTCTATTCCAGAGTGAGGGGAGCCTCTGAGAAATGAATCTGACCCTCCAGCATGTCCTATTTATTTTTGTGCTGAGGTTTAGGTCCCTGGAGCGTGTAGCTCTAAGGGACTTGGATTTTTTGAGGTGGAGCATGTCCATTAATTCTGGGTTTGACATGGCTTTATACGTCAGGCATAGATCGCCTCTGAGTAGGCAGTAAGCAACTGAGTAGAGCTGGAGTTTCTTTAGTCGAGCTGCATAGGACATCTGTTTGTAGCCCATGATCCTCTTGGTGAGGTACTTTTGGGGTCTCTCCAGTTGCTGCAGGTGTCGGGTAAGGTACATCACAAAAGGCACATTGTATTCAATTATGGGCCTGATGAGTGACGAGTAGAGGGGCACAATGACCTCTCTTGATCTAGATGCGAACCCTTTCGTGATAAGGTGGGCTATATAGAAGGTCTTTCTAACCACTTTGGCAACGTGATTATCAAAGGAGAGATTACTATCTACGGTGGTCCCCAAATCTCTAATTACTTCTTCCGTACTTAATGGATTACCACCTATGTGGTAATTTGTGGGCACCTTGTTTTTCCCAAAGGGGATGACTATGCACTTTTTAGCTTTTAGCTTGAGGCCGTGGCTCTGGCACCAAGCATCCGTCTCTATGAGACCCTTTTGGAGGATGCTTGTGTCAGCTGGAGATTCGATTATGGCCCCCAGTTTGCAGTCATCTGTGAACTTTGTCAGCCATAATCCCCCTGTGTTAGCCTGAACCTCAGAGAAGTATATACCGAACAAGAGAGGTCCCAGAACTGAGCCCTGTGGGATGCCACTTGTAACTGGTTTGGATTCGGACATGGCACCTGCGATTCTGACCATGTGGGTTCTATCTCTGAGCCAGTTTGCAACCCATCTTGTGATATAGGGGTTGATATTTAAGCTGGTAAGCTTATTTATGATGCCCGAGTGGGGAATTGTGTCAAAGGCTTTTGCGAGGTCCAGGTAGGCTGTGTGGACTACCTTGCCCTCATCTATGGCTTTGGTAACTGTTTCAAAGAAATCAACAAGGTTTAAGAGGCAAGATCTGCCCTTAACAAAGCCGAATTGGGTAGGGTCCAGTGTCTGGAGGCTCCCAATGTCTTTGTTTATGAGTTCCATGATAATACGCTCCATAGCTTTACAGACCAGGCTAGTCAGGCTTATGGGGCGATAGTTTCTGAGGTCCGTTGTGGCACCACCTTTGTGAAGTGGGACCTCTGTAGCTATACGCCATTCTTTAGGTACATATCCTGTAGTAAGGCTAAATTTGAACAGTGACTTAATGTGAGGGTTCAGTTCTTCTTGGAGCTCGTGTAAGACACAGCCTGGGACACCGTCCAGTCCCATAGATGCTGTGTTTTTTGCTTTGGAGAGGGCAGCTTTCACCTGTGCATCTGTGATGTCAGGAAGGTTACATTCAGTTGGGATAGGCATTTGCTCCTTTGGGGGGGAAGAGGGGGAGAAGTTTGCACTGAATCTGTCTGCCAGGATGTTGGCTATGTCTGTAGGTTTGGTATATTTTGTACCGTTATGCAACAATTCAGAGCATATCTGGGAGTTTCCGCCCATGTTCCTGACATAACTAAAGAAGGCCTTGTGATTATCTTTAGTGTCTAGGGCAATTTTTCTTTTGAAACTGGCCTTTGATGATTTTATGAGGGATCGAAGTTTCTTGCTAATACTGATCAGAGATGCCTTCCCTTTTTGGGATTTTGCTCTGTCAAGTAGTAGCTTCCTTCTTCTGTTGTATAGTTTATTTATGGCCAGGGTCCACCAGACCGGTCTTCTGTTTTTGGAGGAGTGAGTCTTGGTTTTATTTGGGAAAGCATGATCCATGCATTCCTGCAGGTGCTCATAGAATGCATTTGTAAAGGATTCTGCAGATTGGGCTGTATTATCCTCTGGCCCAGGGGCTTTGAAGGATTCCCCCTCAGTCTTGAGAAGTGCAAAGTTGGCTTTTGAGAAATTCTTTACAGTGATTTCCTTGGCTGGGGGTGGGGACGTGATATGGATGTCCAGGGAAATTTGTTTATGGTCTGATCTTACCAATGAGGGGTTTACCTCTGGTGTGGAACATAGAGTCCCCATGTTGGTGATGACCAGGTCCAATATGTTGTTCCCTCTTGTGGGAGTGGTGACCAGTTGTTCCATTGCGTTAGAGTTTATAAATTCAAGGAACCGTTGGAGGGTGCTTGGGCTTGAGTAGTTTTCCCAGTCAATGTTTGGGTAGTTGAAGTCACCCAATAACATAGTGTTTGGAGAGACCTTCATATTCTCCAGTGTTCTCAGGAATGTCAAGTGGGGTTCCTGTAATAGGGAGGGTGTTCTGTAGCAGGCTACAAACTGAAAGGCAGTTTTGCCTGCTGTTAGTTGCACATGGATGGTTTCCGATGCTTCGTGCAGTGCCACTAACCTGGAGGTGTAGGTATCTTTGATGAATATAGATACTCCCCCTCCTTTTGTGCTTCAGTCCGAGTTTTGGGGCCGAAACGCATGGTATGAGTTATAACCTGGTAGTGCTGGGGTGCTCTCAGGAGCCTTAAACCAGGTTTATGTTACTGCACAGACATCGATTTTCTCCATACTGAGGAGAGCCTCGAGTGCATGCATCTTGAGGTTTAGATTTCTGGCATTGAGTAGCATTACCTTTAGTTTTTTTATCCTTGGGTTGTCTATGGAGGTGGGTTTGTCCTTTGAGCCTTGCCTAAAAAAGGCACTATATGGGTGGCAAGAGCCTTGGCCAGTATACGAAAGCCTAAGGGTGACAGGTGCAAGCCATCCCTAGCGAAGCAATGTGGCTTGTCGAGCATGTCATCCAAGGCTGACAGACACTGGATCCCCTTTGAATGACACCAATACTTTAGCCAATTGTTGAAACTGATCATTTTGTCTTTATACTGTGGCATCATTCTTGGTGAGGGCGAGATGCTACTCAAGGTCAGGGTCATACCAGCCTGGGCTACATGGTCAGAGAGCTCCTCTATGTCTCTTTTCATGTAGTGCAGGGAGGTACGTCTCAGATCATTCACACCAGCATGGACAATGACGGAGTCATACTTGTACTTGCTTTGGAGTGACCTGAGTGCTTGCATTATGTGGTGGATCCTGGCACCCGACAGGCAGCTTACAGTGACCTTCTCCTTGTTCAGTCTGGTGAGCGGCACGTCAGTGTGCCGGACAATAGAGTCCCCTATAACAAGTGTATTTGGTGTGTTGTTTGGCCTTAAGGGCTGTGACTGTGAGGCACACTGATTTTGTGAGATATGTGATTCATGGGTATTGTTGAGGGGTGGCTGTTGCTTGGATATCTGCTTAGGAGGTCTTTGCTGTTTAGGCAGATTTTTATTTAGAGCCTCCGAGTATGTTTTTGTGTGTTTATGTGTTGGGTATGCAGATGCAATAAGTCTGTGTGAGACTGGATTTGTGGTGTGGGTGGTTACCTTTTCCTCCTGACTGACTGTGCCAGTCTTGGGTTGAGAGAGCTCTGCCTCCAGTTTGGCTGTGTAACTGCATCTCTCACATGTATTAGAGTTTGTTGGAAGGAGGAGAGGGTTGTCTGTGTACATAAGGCAATTGTAACATTGCCTCAAAATTCCCAGATTCACCAGCTGGACTGGAGAGTAACCTTGAAACTGACCCTTGGACATACCAGATTAGTATAGGGAACTGTTTTTTTACTGATCAGATTAGGGAAGGGAAATGATTTTTCACTTGATCAGGAAGGACCAATCGGGATACTAATACTTATGAGAAGTCAAGGAGGGTGTAGTGCTTTAGTTAGTTAGTGTTTCCTTATAAGAGCTGAGCAAGTGCAGGGCTTTAGAAAGAGAATAGAGTGATTACTTTGAGAGTTTGAACAGTTCTAAGGGAAAAAGTGAAGAGCAGACTTTGTGGAGCCTGGAATAGTTTAAACCTGTTTAGGCGGCGCTGCCCGACGCTGCTCAGTGCGCAAAACCACGCAAAAATAGAGTTGTAGGGTTTTAAGAGAGAGAGATCAAGGAGTTTAGAATTGACCCAAAATGGCCAATAAAACTGCAGCTTCTAGGTAGTAACCACTCCTCCAAGGACAGGCAGGCTGTTCAGTGTTAACCACTCCCACTGGTGAACACAGAGACTTCCCTTTAGCCCAAGCAAGCACTGGCCTTCTAGAAATGTCCAAAGAGTTCAGAACAGCAAATCTGTAACTGAACTTTCTTAACTTTCAGAAAGTGGGAAAAAAGCAAGATTTTTTTTTTCTTTTTGTTGTAGTTTAAAGGTAGCAGAGATAGACAAGCAGCAAAATAATCGCAACAGTGCAATAAATGACCCCACATTTGAGTGCTAGGCCAAAATCAGGTAAAATGCAGTTTTTAGAGAAAAAAACGATTTTAAATTAAGTGCAACACAAGGAAATGCAGTAAACAGGCTCAAGATGTGTTCCAAGTACTGTTACTGTTACAGATATAAACTTTAGCAAGCCTGAAAATGTCAAAAAGTAGGCAGCAAAGCAGTAAAACTTAACAAAAAATCATAATTAACAGTTAAAAATCTTTTTTACTTCATGGCTTGAATGACATGTTTGAAACTAATTGTATAGCAGTGACATATGTGACTTTTTTGGGGAGATAGTGAGCACTATAGAGAGGTCATTAAAGTGTATTGGTTATGCTCTGAAGTAAGTGTAAATAACAAACCTTTGGAGTTGGATATAATCTCCTTACAATACACAGTACTGAATTATTCTATTTTTGATACAAAAAGTGCATTGTTTTAACATTTTATTTTGTTAATAAGGACAGCCCTTGGATTTTGTTTCTCGGACCTGAAAATTCTTGCTATGACATTATGAAAGACTGGACCTCCAATGCTTCACTACCAGAATTAATGTATAGGCTGCTGTATTTCCATGTCAAATGCGTCAGTCATAGTTTCTTACATCTAAGAAAGGCAATTTGTCTATTAGTTCTTGCAGCTGGAATGCCTCACATTGAAAATTATCACATGAGATGATGTAGGGGTGAAAACACAATGCTACACTAAAGAGGTAAGTTGTTTTTTTTCTTATCCATAATACCTTGCCGTTGTATATAAATAATTGTGCATAGAGAGAAAAAATAAGTAAACAGTGAAATAACACATCAAGCAGAACACTATCATTTCCTTTTTTTTTTTTTGGCAAAACTATTTGCAACTTTAACATAAGCATTATAACATGAAATTAAATTAATTGCAAAACAAAGGTGTTTCCAGAAGTTACCTATACACTTTTAACACCATCTGTATTTACTGGAACTTTCAAGGTTACATGCTATGTAACTACAAAGTAGCGATTTTTCTTCAACTTGATTTTGAAATTTGATATTATGCTCCATAACATTTTTATATGGCATCCTGCAGAGTGATGTTGACGTGACATCCCTGGCTCCACATGTAAAAATGGGAAAAAGAGGTTGTGGATGGATGGATGGAATTGACCATTAATTGTGGAGAAACTTAAAACACAGTGGTAATAAAGTACACGTTTGTGCCACGCACATTCTAACAGACCACTTAAATAACAGTAAAGAGCAAGGAAAGAAAAAAAAAATTCCACTAACATTTTGGAAAAGAAAAAAAAGTGGTCCTTTCACCACTTTTGCTAAAATGTATCCCTTAGAACTCTAGGGTTCTAAAGACACTTAAGCTCTGTGACAACTGTTAAGGGTGGGCAATGATGCTATTGAAACAGTGTGTAGTGGTATGTGAGAACAAAAATAAAATTAAACTAGAAATGAAAACAAGTGTTCAGATAACAGACAAGAGACCTTGTGTGAGTGATGTAGCAAGTTAACTTTAAGTTACTGGAGAAGACATGAGGAATGAATTATTAAGGAAAAATAATGAATGGGATAATTAAGGGAAAGTAGAATGCTGGAAAGAGGTCTGAATAAATTGATTTGAGTTTACAGTCTTATTAGTGGGGAAGAGGTTGGCACTACAACTGTTTCAGAAGCCTTCCTGCAGCCTAGTATTGAACAGATCTTAGTAGAGATGTTCACACGTACCATATGATAACATATGAAATGGAAAAAGAAAAGTGAGGTGGGAAGGAACAATACCTTTAAGAAATGACAAGTGTGCAAAACATGACATAGGTCCTACAACAAGCTTTTCAGGGCTCCCAGGACTGTGAAAACTTACAGACTACCAGCTCACTTATAGGCCCTGAAATGGGACCTTCTTGATGCTGAGTAAATCCAAATAATGCATAAATAAACCTACTTCTGGTCAGTAAAATGGTGCAGCTTAAGCCATCCAAGGTATACTGCCAGACCCAACTACAGAAGAAAGAATGTTTCAATGATTATGAAAGGTATTTCATGTCAGCTTCTTATTGTGTCTGTATGTGTGTGTGTGTGTGTATGTGTATATATATATATATATATATATATATATATATATATATATATATATATATATATATATATATATATATATATATATATATATAGATAGATATATATATATATATATATATATATATGTGAAACAGTGCCATGTGTTTGGTTAACAGCTGGAATTGCATAGTTCTTCCTTTGAACACCCAGTTTATCAAACAGATGTCTCATCACATGCTTTTTTTGTCAAAACAGGTTAAGTAACTAGTAAGATGTATTGTATACTAGATCTGTGTGTTTGTACAAATCTGTGTGGGTTAAGGTTAGAGTAAGGGTTAAGTAATGGGACTGCATTGAGTGTGTGTATAACTGTAAGTGGTTAGGGTTAAGGTTAGGTTAGAGGCTAGATTTACTGTCTTGCATAGTGCTATTATTAGAGGAAGGGCTTTTTTTTAAATTAAGATGCATGTTAGGGTTGAGGTAGGGATGGGGTTACGGTTAGCATATATTACTAAGGTGAAGCGAGGGAGGCAAAGTACTGCACCGGAAGGTGTTTCAGTCAGGTTGATACACAATCCCGAAATTAATGGGATTTTTTAAAAAAGGAGCAAGTAGAGGTTGAAAGTGTATTTGATGCAATAAAGTGCAAGAAAAAGTATTTAAAAAGGCCTTCAGTCTAGTTCAGAAAGTAATGCATGACATGTGAACTAAGAAAGATTTAAATAACAAAAAAACACATTCACCATTCACCAATGCTTTAATAAAAAGTTAAACACTTTCATTTCACCAGAATTTCATTAGAAATTGTATACAAAGTGCAGGAAATAATATTTGTGTTAGTTCTGATGAAGTTCTTGTGGAACAAAAGTGCTAAACTGTTTATTCAGTGGCAGCTCATGCCATTGGACTGAAGGACTGCAGCCCCCAACTGTGGAAAGAAAAAGAAAAAAAGAAAATTTTTAAAAAATAAAATAGTTATATTCGTATAAATTATACTGCTGGCTAGCTGCTTAGCTGTGAGTCCGATTGACTCTCTGAAGTCCCGGAACTCAAACTGCGCCTGCTTGGCGAGTTCTGGGTTTAAAAAAAAAATTGTTTCTGAAATCCAGACTGCTGTAAAAGCAGTCCATATTAAGGAGAGAGGGCATCAGTGTGATGCCCAGAAGTCTATGTGGTTTGTAACCACATAGAAATGAAAGAGGACTGGACTGCCACGTCTGCAATCACGTACGTGACGTGCCTGGATGGCTGGATGACTAGTGGCTACTGACTGGTTCTCGCCCTCTTCCTGCGGAAAAAGAGAGCGAGAAACAGTCAGTAGCAGTACTTTGTTGAAATTCTTTGGTTTACATTACATTATGGAGGTCGTACTCGTAAGTTCGTGCGATCGGACAGTGATCGGCAGTCTAGGTGTAATTATCATAAGTCATTTATATACAATCCAGTGCTATATTAAATTGCAGCAAATCATGATTTAGATTGTTAATGAATAATGAGAACAGCCAGGCTCTGAGATATGATCATTGAGATACATTAATGTTAAGGGCACCAATTTCAGAATGTGAGTTATTGTTGTATACCTGAAATATTCTGCTTTCTAGACTGCTTTTAAAACAATGAATTGTGTTGGTCCCAAAATGAAGTCTGTTGAGTTTGTTTAGTAGTGTGGTATATCTGACAGTTCTTAAGCTTTTGTCGTTTCCATAAAGAAATCTACAATGAGGAGGTTGTCATTCATGTTGGAATAAGTTTTTTTTTAATAAAAGTGTATAGTGCAGTCATGGTGCTAAACGCATTTTGGAAGCCATACTTAAATAATAGCCCATAGGTATTTACATGTTTGAAAAGTTGCTTATATAAGACATTTTCAAATACATCGGTCGGTAGGCATAGGTTTGAAATGGGTCTGTAATGCGTGCATACATTAGAAAAAGAAACTTAAGGTTAGGCAACAATTACTGAATGTTTGAAGAAGTGGGGAACTATGAATTAGTGTGTACATTTGAGAGTAACAACTGTGTTTTTTTTTAACAGTTATTTCTTTGAAGCAGAATGTTAGACAGCAGTTAGCTAGGAGACATAGTTGAGTGAGGCTCTACCATATTTTATTTGGTGTGGATTAGTTTGGATGGAGAAAGTACTGACCAGTATTTGAACAGAGTGAAGTAGGAAGTGTTTATACTTTCATATAAAGGTAGCATACTCGTCATCTGATACTGAGATTAAAACCTGAGTAGTTGTCTATGACTTGGTCTGTCAGTTGTTTTATTTGTTTTATTGTTTTCCAGAAATGTTTAGTAGATACTGCAATAGCTTTTTGTCTTGGTCGGAGGTAGATTACCTTAGCTGAGTTAATGGATATTCTAGTTTATTTCCTTAGTTCTAAATATAGTTTATATATTTTATATATTTTTAATAATTTATTCCTCAAGGGAAGCAGGCACAGAATTTGTAGATGAAAACATTGAAATATACAATCATTTTCTAGCAGCAACCTCTTCATTAGATTCAGATTTCTTTAATGTGGAATTATTCAGATGACTTTTACTTCTGCAGAGATTGTGCATATTGACTGATATTGGTGGATTGTAATGACAGAACTTGAGTGTCCTTTTATGGTTGAAATGTTCTGAATTGGGCAGTTTGTTATTTGTGGTTCATATGTTTTGTTTCATTGTTTACTGGAAAAATGTTCA
This sequence comes from Protopterus annectens, assembly GCF_019279795.1. Classification (NCBI taxonomy): domain Eukaryota; kingdom Metazoa; phylum Chordata; order Ceratodontiformes; family Protopteridae; genus Protopterus; species Protopterus annectens. The sequence continues at coordinate 281,510,767 of NC_056727.1, forward strand.
AAACTATAAATTTAAAATGCAGTCTAACAAGTGCTGCTGTATTATACAAGGTATATAATTTAATTAATATATTTTATAATTGAATAAATTAGGAAGGGGACTCAAAGAACATTTGCATGGTACTAAATGTGTGCAAGGGGCCTATAATTTCAAAACAGCCCAAAGATAAACTTAACCCGCCAATGGCCAAATGCCTTTTCTTTGAATGTGGGTTTCAGTACTGTTTCAATGAATGAGTTTCAAAGGCAGAGACATTTTAATGCTGTCTGTTTTCACTGTAAGACTGTATTGCTTTATTTTGCAAATGTCTATCAGTGTTTATGCTATAAAATTTGAAATAAAAGTTGTAAATTAAATCCAAATATCTGTAATTACTGTAGACGTAAAGCATAAAATAGTATGAACACAGAGTTTTTAACAGTGGAGGCAATGTGTTTTTGGGACTGTTGATGATTTTCTTCCTTTAACATAATACTCTGTGAGGGTCAACCAGATGTTAGTGATCAATGTGTTTTGGGGACTATTGATGACTTTCTTTTTTTTTAATATAATATCCAGGCAGGAGTCAAAGAGATACTAGGTATGCAGTGTGCTCTGGAGAGCCATTTGTGGATGGCATCTGTTTTTTTTTAACCTACTATTTTTTGTAGGATTAGTCAAGATAAATTAGGACGACTTATCAATGTTTTGTTGTTGAAACAAACTCTACTTTTGCATAAGTAAAGTGTGTATGGGTGAACTGAAGTAAGATCACATGTAAGTTCTTGGCTATGTCATGTGAAAGTAATACAGTAATGTAAGTGCGATCTTTTATTTTCATTATTTGAAACCTTGTAGGCTCAAAGCAGATTTTCTGGGTAGGCAGTTGGGATAGGGCAATGCTTATGTGCAAATGCAATAACTGCAGTTCTAGCTTGATTTGCAAGACTAATGTGCATTTGAGTGAAGTAAGATCAACCATAAGTTCTGAACTGAGTGTTGTTTATGTGAAAAAAAGAATATTTACCTTAATGATAGTATTGTCTTTTTTGTTGTTTTTGATTTTAACCTTGCAAGATCTAATCAGATACTGTGGGTGGGTTAGGCACTGGGAATTGGGGCTGGGTGTGAATTAAACAAATTGCCCTGCTGTTTACTGTTGTAGTTATATCTTTGCAAAGCTGTAATACTTGTTTGTCTGTATTTTAAGATGAATGTAAAATAATTAGCAAGTTAATTTCTATAACATAGCTTCATCCCTTTCTAGTTGGCCACACCCCTTTCTAGCTGACCATGCCCATTCAGCTGTATCCTGCAACCCCCCCCTTTGATTTGAAGTTACCAGCCACCACTGTGTTTATTAAATCACTGCTGAACAGCAAACATGTTTTTTTTTTTTTTTTTTAAGTTTTTTTAATTAACACAGTCTCAGGTTGTTTTTTGAACTAAGAAAGATGCAAAGGCACATTTTGAATGTTTAGGAGGTCACCCAAGAAAGCATTAGAAGAAATTGAGATGCATCATTTAGTTTGTCAGAGAAGCCAAGAACACCAGTGAACTGACAGCAATGCAATCAATGAGAAACAGAAAACAACTGATACAGATCACTCTTGCAAAAAACATCTTCTTAGTCCATTTTCACTGTTGCCTACAGTAACTCAAACCACCAGGACAGCCAAATGCATTCCAGAGAAAACATAGACATTTATACCATGCACACACATATTCATTAACTTACATACAACACAGACAAATTTCATGAGGCCATCTTTGTCCCCTAGTTTGTATTTTAGCACTGGTGTTTTACTCATGGCAAGAGATTAGTTATTTTCACATAAGGTAACATTCTAGTTTGAACACTGGTAAGCATAAATTTTATTGTTAGCAACGCCTTAATATTTTGACAGTTTTAACAGAATGACAAAACTTTGTCCAGAACTGATGTTTATCAGAGGTATTAGTCAGAACCCTAGACTGACATGATGACATATTTTTCTTCTTTCAGTTATCTAAACCATAGCTTGTGCAGTCTACTAACTTAACATAATATCCATCCAATCTAACACAATATCTTACATAATATCCATCCAATCTAACACAATATCTTACATAATATCCATCCAATCTAACACAATATCTTCTTATTTTGGTAGTTCTGATTTTCTCATAGCATATCACTTCACTGTGAGCTGAATATTATTGCAAATTCATATTTTCTGTTAACCAAAATACCTGCCTTACAAAGTTTGCTTGTTTAAACAGGCAAACAAATTACAAATTATAACTTCTCATTTTCTTAAACTGGATTGAATTAATCTCCATAGACATCTCTTATATTTTGATTTATTTTTTTATTAAGTTCCAGAACTGTTATAGAGACATACAGTCACAGATTTTTTTCAAAGCAAATGACCTAGAGAGCCATTTTTAGCCTAGCCATGTTTTCCCAAAAGAATAATGATGTTCTTTATCCAAATAGGATATCAAGGGACAGGCATTTCTAAGCTACCCCTCTCCATAAGGGACATGCGTGCCAAGCCTTGTGTAAATTTCCTATTCCCCATCCACTGGTCTAGGCTGTGCTTAAACTGGGTAATAGATAAACTCAGCTTCACATGAATGGAATTATGTTCCATAGGAAGGGCAGTCTCTGGGACACATACCTGTCTCTCCAGCATGTTCTTTTTAAGTCACAGCCAAAATTCAGGTCCTTAGACCTTGTATTTCTTGTACTGTTTGACATACGAATATGCAAGAAATTCATAAGTGTGGGGTTTGCAGATTTGCAGATGCCTTATAAGCCAGGCATAGATTACGCCTCAGCAATCTATAAGAGACTGAGAAGAGGGAAAGGACTTTAAGGCACTCTGCATAAGGCAGGTTTGTTACATCTTATATAACTTTCATAAGGAAACTCTGAGGTCACTCTAGTCACTTCATATGCCTGGTCAGGTATATACCGAAGGGAGCTTTGTACTCTATGACTGGTTTGATAAGGGCAGAGTACAGTTGGATAATGACCTAGATGCCATACTCTTAGTTATAAGTTGAGCAACATAAAAGGATTTCCTCACAACTGTGGCCACGTAGTGGTTGAAGTTAAGGCTACTGTCTTTGTTCGTACCCATATCTCTGACCACTGCTTTGACTCTTATGGGTGTATTGTCAACATGGTAATTAGCAGGATAGTTGACTTTCCAAAGGGTACAATTATACATTTCTTAGCACTGAGTTTATCTTCTCTACTAAATGAACTGACTCTAATAAAACATACCAAACTGATTTTTCTAGCAGAGCATGACTTGGCCTTCTAAAGTTTCACTCTCACTCTCTCTGTCTGTCTTTATCACACACACACACACACACACACACACACACACACACACACACACACACACACACACACACACACGCTCACACACACACACACACACACACACACTGTATCTGTCTTTGATGGGCAAAGTCATGCTGAACATCCAAGCTGTTCATATTTCTTTTCCACACTGGCATTTTTCAAGTACCTTTATAGTCTGTTTGAAATAAATGATGTACTTCCCTTTTTAGGCAAGAGTGAGTCTTTAAGCATTGTATTTAACATCATAACTCCCAACAAAGGAATCTTTGAGTAACTGCCAAACCTACATTGGACCAATGAGTGATAGAATAGGAGAGTGAGATGAGCAATTTAAGGACAATGTTAGTGAGTTCTATACATATTCCTTTTTTTTGGGGGGGGGGTTGCAGGTTATCACCAAGAAATTAAAACATATGAGTGTAATAATCAGAGCATGCGTACAAAGCATCATGCTAAGACAACTTTATACTGAGGTCATCTCTGACATGGAAAGTCAAAGCTGAATTTTATTGGCTGACTTAGAGTCTCTCAGTGAAGTCATCAGGCAAATTCTGCCTTGAGCAGGATGTGTTAAAATTAATAAATGTCTAATGATTTAAAACTTACTGATGTGAGTTATGAAAAGGTAGTTCCTCATAGGGAAAACTGGTGAATGATAGATTTGAAAAAGTAAAACTTAATATGAATAAAAATATCCCTATTATGTATAACTGTGATTTCTATATCTGGTCAAACCCTTTTCACTAGTGAATTCATTCATCCTTGCTAAAAGCCGTACCAAATAACACTAAATTATGGGAAACCCTTTTTTAATTTCTCCATATCTTTTGGGTTTCTATTACCGTGACAGGAATGGACCCCATTCCTTAGTCAAAGTAAGATTAAAGTTCATGAAATTAATATTGTTTCAATCTTTGATGTTAGCTAGAAGTGCTCTTCGTAGCACCTGCAGTGTGCCCAGTAATGATTCCTTCTGCAATTCGTACGAAGTTACATGTATTGGTAGCATAGCTAAATATAATTGTAGATTCTTTTTAGAAGACCCGTTGCTTCTACTACTATTGGAACTATCTGGGTATCTTTCTTCCACATTGCTCTCATTTCTGCCTGCAAATCCTGATATTTTATGACTTTGTGTCTCTCTGTATGCAAGACACTGTAGTCACTGGGTATGGCAATTTCAATGATCAATGCTACTTTTCTCTTCTTTTCTTGGACCACTATATCTGTTTTTCCAGCTTCTATCTTTTGAACTGTTGGTAATGGATGATCACGTGTGATTTAGAATCATTTTCTATGATGCTTTGCGGCTCATGTTTCCAGTGTTTTTCAGACACTTCAGTACCATAATGTTTGCACAATCCCCAGTGCAATAGTAAAAAACTAATGTCTTTCGGCTTTTCCCGGTTAGGGGTCGCCACAATGGAACTCCGGTCTGCTAATGACTGGCAGTGGATTTTTATGGTGCCGAGATGCCAGCCCGATCCCCAACCTTCAAAGAAGGCATACCCATTCACCCACGCACCTACCTGCATGTCTTTAAATGTCACTGTCTTGCCACATTATTATGCCTTTCAGTATACAGTCCTTCTGCCATTAGTATGTCGCAACCAGCAAAGAGGTGTGCAACTGTTTCCAATTTGATTTTACAAAACTTACATTTGTCTGTTTTTCCCACCTGTTCAATGGACTTTGCAAACCAACGTGTATGCAGCCCACTGTCTTGGGCCACCAATATTAACCTTTCATCTCTTGGTTTGAATTCACCTCTCATTAACCATTCCTGCATTCATTCCTGATCAACATGAGGTTCTTCCATAAGTTTTCTATACTTGCAACTATATTTATGCATTTTCCACATTTCTTGCCTTCTCATCTGGTCCTTCCCCTTATATTCTTTCTTTTGCTTTTTGGCACATTCAGTTGCTACCTGATTTTTATCTACTTCTGGTTTGATTTCCATTCCTGCTTGATGTTGATATGCTTCTGCTAGATTAAGCAGAGAAGTCATCTTAGATTTATTCTCCTCGTGTTTCAAAACTTTCACTAAGTTTGGGTCTTGTAAGGACAGCAGATATGTGTGGAATCCCACAATTGCAGATCTATACATGTAATCAGTTTCAAGGAGGCCCGTCCCTCCTTCAGAACGGAGAATATATGGGGGCGTGGCCAAGCATGAGCTCTGGATAGCAGCAGATTTTTTCAGCTCCACCAAGACAACTTCTCAAACCAGGGAAATTTTTCTCCAAATTCATCTAATGGAATTTTTTTCTACTGATTTTATCTTGAGACAACATTCTCTACATTAATATCCAAAAAAAAAAAAAAAACACACAAAATTTGACAGATTTTCCTGTCAGAAACCCTCTTGGAAACATCTTACTCATCTCAGTTCATCAGAATGAGTTTCTCAAAGGCTAACAACCAGGATTCCATCCTCAAGAAAGAACTTCAAACATTATTATCTAACATGCAGGAATTAACAACTAAAATAGATAAAACAGACTCTAAAATAGACAGTTTCAAAGAAAAAATTACTAAGCAGATGGACTTACAACAGCAAAAAACACAGATATCAGGCATAGAAGAAGCACTTAATGACATGGACTGCAGAATAAAAGAAGGGGAGAACAACATAGAATTTTTACTCAAACAGAATACCCTCCTTCAAACCAAACTGGATGATTTGGAAAACAGGTCCCGATGTAATAATATAAGGATCTTTAGGCTGCCAGAAAACATCAAAGGTAATAACATGGTAAGCTTTTTAACTATATGGCTTCCAAAAACTCTAGACTTACCTGAGGCATTCTCTTTCGGTATAGAAAGAGCACATAGGTCCTTATCATTCTCTAACACAAAACTCTAACTCAAAAACCTGTAACTCCCTTCCTGCCCACATAACTGACAACAAATCCCCATCACAGTTCAAGAAACTTGTTAAAACTCACTTTTTGAATAATGGATTGTGGTCCTGTATCCCCCCTGGCTAATGTCTCATTAGAACACTTCACCTAACTTAAGTAACTCTGCTAAGCCAACCAATCATAGTACTATACCCAGTTAGGACTGTTAATCTACTGCTCATCCCATCTCTCCAGGAGTTAGGGAAAACTATCCCAGCAATGCTGAGCTCTCCATAAGCAACTAAAACCAGGAGAAGACATACTGTAAATCAATTTGTTATCCTTCTCAGCTAAAACCAGGCAAAGACATATAGTGAATCAACTTGTTATCCTTCTCAATTATAGAGAGCATCATCTGCTCTCTCGGAGCCTTATTCTACATCTCTCTGCTTTTACTCTGATAGTAAATCTATCACAGGAATCCTAAACTTAGGAATATCTTCTAAAATTTAATATTATATTGCAGAGAACGAATGTATCCTATCTGTTAGTTAATATGTATGTCAAAGTCTCTTCTATGGAAATTGTATGCCAAAAGACTGTCCTTAAAACTATGTTTTATAAAAAAATTGTTCTCTTGGAGCTTTTCTCCCTGGGTGTCCACTGAAAATGGACTTGTAATCCAGTTGGACTCTCCCAGTCAACAAATGTAAAATAAAAAAATAAATCAAAATAAATAAATAACACTAACAAGAATATACCTAAATCAGTAATAGTAAGATTTTTGTCATCTTACAATATCCTAGATCTAGTCATTACCAACATAAGTGACCGGTGTTCCACACCTGAAGTCAACTCCTCGTTGGTCCGATCCGACCATAAGCTTATCACCCTTGATATCCACATCCTGCCCCCACCCCCCATTAAGGAAACCACAGTAAAAAATGTCTCCAAAGCCAACTTCATGCTTCTTAAGACAGAAGTGGTGAACTTCATGACACCCATGCAGATGGACAATACAGTTACAACTGCTGAATCTTACACAAATGCACTCTGTAAGCACTTACACAAGTGCATGGATCGTGCTATCCCAAACATAACCAAGACGCTATCCTCCAAAAAAAGGAAGCCAATCTAGTGGTACTCTGCCATAAACAAACTGACAACAGAAGGAAGAAACTGTTGCAAAAGAGAGTAAAATCCCATGAGTGGAGGAGCTCCCTGGTCAGCCTCAGTAAGAAGCTGAGATCCCTTATAAGATCCTCCAAAGCTAGCTGCAAAAACAAAATCACCACTAAATCCAAGGACAACCACAAAGCATTCTATAGCTATATCAAGAATCTAGATGGCAACACCCAGATCTGCTCTGAGTTACAACACAAAGGCACGAAAATTACAGAACCAACTGATATTGCCAACATCCTGGCAGATAGGTTCAGTGCTAACTTAACCCCCTTCTCACCCCCTAAAGGGCCCATATCTACACAGGAAGATTGCAGAGTCCCTGTAATCACAACTACACAGGTAAAAGCTGCACTCTCTAAAGCCAAAAACACAGCATCCATGGGACCGGACAACATCCCAGGCGCCGTTTTACACAAACTTCAGAACGAACTGGCTCCCCACTTAAGCACAATGTTCAATAATAGCCTTGCATCAGGCTTTGTGCCCACTGAATGGTGCACAGCAACAGTCATCCCACTCCACAAAGGGGGAGCCACCACTGATCCTGGGAACTATCGACTTATTAGCCTGACGGTCTGCAAGGCCATGGAACGTATCATCATGGAACTCATAAACAAAGACATTGGTAACCTTCAAACTCTGAAACTTACCCAGTTCGGGTTTGTGAAAGGCAGATCATGCCTCCTGAACCTGATTGACTTCTTTGAGGCAGTCACCCAAGCCGTTGATGAGGGTAAGGTGGTTCACACAGCCTATCTTGACCTCGGCAAGGCTTTCAACACCATCCCCCATTCTGGAATTATAGCTAAACTCACTAAACTATGTATAAATCCCTACGTCGCAAGATGGGTTGCCAACTGGCTCACTGACAGAACACACACTGTAAAAGTTGCAGACTCCAAATCTGACCTCAAAGCAGTGACAAGTGGAGTACCACAGGGTTCCGTCCTGGGACCTCTCCTGTTTGGTATCTACTTCTTTGAAGTACAGGCTAACACAGAAGGCCTCTGGCTAATGAAGTTCACAGATGACTGCAAACTAGGAGCCATAGTCAATTCCCCAAATGATGTGGACATCTTACAGAAGGGCCTCATTGAGATAGATGTGTGGTGTCAGAGCCATGGCCTCAAGCTCAATGCCAAAAAGTGCAGTGTCATCCCCTTTGGTAAAAACTCTGTACCCATGAACTACCACATAGGCAGCAATCTACTTAACACCGAATGCGTGATAAGAGACCTTGGGACCCAGGTGGACAGTAGTCTCTCCTTTGATAGTCACATTGCCACAGTAGTCAGGAAGTCCTTCTACGTGGCACACCTCATCATAAAAGGTTCCTCATCCAGGAAAAAAGAGGTCATTGTTCCCTTCTACTCGTCACTCATTAGACCCATTATAGAGTACAACGCCCCTTTTAGAATGTACCTTACAAGACATCTGCAGCAGCTGGAAAGGCCACAGAAGTACCTCACAAAGAGGAGTACTGGCTTCAAACAAATGCCCTACACTGACCACATCAAAAAACTCCAGCTTTACTCTGTAGCATATTGCCTACTTTGAGGAGATCTCTGCCTAACATATAAAGCTATGTTAAACCCAGAGCTGTTGGACATGCTATACCTTAAGAAATCCCAATCCCTCTGAGCTACATGCTCTAGGGACCTAAACCTTGTCACAATAATAAACAGGACATGCTGGAGGGATAGATTCCTGTCCCAGAGACTTCCTATACTCTGGAACAAGCTACCCATCTATGTCAAGCAAAGTTCCTCATTAGCACTCTTCAAGAAAAATCTTGATGAGTGGATGGGAAATAGGAAATACACCCCGGGGATCACTTCTGTGTCTCTGCTCGACAGTGGCACAGGAAAATAACTTTCTTGGGTGGCGTAAGCTATGGAACCTTGCTGGCTAGGCTTACGTAGGCCCTTGGGCCAATAGCCTAGTACCTACCTATGAACCTATGAGCCTATAAGAGGTGGTGATAAAAACAGCTTGGGTAAAAGCCCCTATAAAAGTTAATGATGCTGTTGTACATTTTGATAATGACTATTCTTCTATCGTAATAACAAAAAGGAAAGTATTCTTACCACTAATCAGAGAACACAAGAAAGCTCAACTGAAAACACATCTTTTATTTTCTGTTAAACTGAAAATCTTTCTGCCTGATGGTCCTAAAATGTTTGATGATCTGGACACTGTCTTGGCTTGTGTTAAGAAACACAAAATTCTGGACATGATAGAATATATGGAATGGGCTAGCCCTTCATTATCTTGGAAGTCAATTGATAAACAAAAGAGACTGAAAAACAAATGACAATCTTTATAACTTCTTATTCGCTTTATGTGAAAGTTTTCAAGTCTCTTCCAATAAATATTCATTAATCCCAATAGTTCACAAAGGTCTGTTATGCTCAAATGTTTATTAAAACGGTTACATAAATAACCTTCCCTATAAGGGATGGGTGACTTGATGCAACCTTTATTTCTTAAATATTCTTATCTCAGAGTCTGAGATCTAAGGTCAGGAATCTGATTTACTTATTTACTGTCACTAAACATTTCATATAAGAACAAAATACGTTGCTTTTTAATTAAACTGCTCAGATATAGTTGTTCTTTGTTACAATATAGGTTTAGTTTATATGTTTTACAGTAACTACAATCTCAGTTATAAATACTGTTAATAAATATAAAATATATGCATATTCTACCCTTCCCCTTGCCTCCCCCCTTTTTTTCATTTAAATAATGGATGATGTTTGTGTCTTGTAGGTTGGGAACAATATAAAGTGGCAAAATGCTTGACTGAGGCAATGTTTTTACTTTATCTTTGATTTTAGTACATTGTGTATTTTTATAGTATAACTTGGTTGGGAAGCTGATTCCCATGGTCTGTAAAGCAGCTCGCGTTGTTTTCTATCAGTGTTAAACTTCACTAGTCACAAAAATCCATTGTAGCCATTTACTCTTAATTTTCCCACTGAAAATGTATTGGGAAACAATCTTGGGCTCTGGCTGTCTCGAGAAATGTGGTCGCAAGCTGTTTCAGTGTTTCCATCACTGGGCAGACATGCAGAGACGAGAGTAAAGTGGCAACATCAACTTTAACCCATGACAGCTTGCATATGTGACATGAATCTGCAAGGTTAACCAGTTCCAGGAAGTAAAATTATTGCAAATATGGAAAAGAGAAGAAACCAGATCCTTAACCACTAATAAGTGAGTTAAAACTATTTAAATAATGTATTTATTATATAAGTATTTGCATTGCGCTATTGAAGTAGCTTTATATGCAATATTTGATCTTTTGTGATTTTTTCGAAGGCTTGCCGAAATACTGTGCTTACTAACAGAAGGCTTATATTGAAGTGTTCGAAACATGTTAAGCACAAGTATAAAGATACTTTTTGAGGTCTCACGTGCATAAAAATTAATGCAATTGTTTTTTAAGTAAATTATGGCAAGTTTGTGCACAGAATTTGTTTAATATAGCAGAAGAATATTTAAAATGCTTCATCTAGTTCAAAGATTTCATTTGCTATCTATGCTATGTAGAAAGCTGCTTTGCTAAATTTGTGAGAACTCTTTTGATTTGTACAATGGTCTTAATATCAATATAGCCATCTGATAATAAATACCTCCCACCACAACATCATATGTTAGCAGATAAATTGTATACTTTATATACTTTAAGATACGCTCAACTACATAATTAACAGTATAGATACTGGAATGACATCCAAGATTGAATCAAACTGTCTAAGTGAAATGCAATACATATGCCTGTATAAAGAAATCTTTCTTTAGCACATAGGTGCTAATACACAGAATGTAAATTACAGAACTATCCATAGGTTAATTACTTACCCCTCCTTCCCCCCACCCCCTTTTTTTTCCTCCCATGGTTATGCTCATGTAAAGAAGGGATGTATATATATTTATTCCTTTATACTACAGGAAAAAAAGTTCTGCTAAACCAAATGGTTGGACAACACAAAAATATATATGAACCTAATAGGACTAGCCTATTTGATTCATTAACTAGCTCTATGACAAATGCAAAAGCTTTTACTTGTCAGATTTAAATTATCTTATTCAGAATTCAAATAATTTCATCGAAAAGGTTGTTTATTCATATATTAAACCTTTTCATATGTTTCATGATATGTATAGCATATTTGGATATACCTTATTGACACTCTGTCAATCCTAGATGAGCTTAGTTATGCTTACAGAATCTGGGAAAGCTTCACAAATACACTATATTATTAATAACTTTCCCAAATAAGACAGGTTTTTAATTATCAGATTTACAATGGATTTGTTAGTCTGACTTTTCCTTTTATTGTTCTTTAATTGATATTTCTTAACCATTAGATGTATTTTAATGATATACCTGATATGTTTAAATGTCCCTGCTGATAGCGTACGTTAAATTATTCTATTTCTTAAGGATTTAAACTGATAAAATGTTAGAATGATACTATTAACATACAAGGTAAAAGTATATAATCTGAATAGGAATTTTTACAATAAGCATTAAATAATTGATGAGTCTTTTCTTGATTTTGCAAAACTTAATGATTATAGATGATAGGTGGTAGCTGGATCACTGCTGTTATAGACAGAGTGGTAATTCAAGTGATTGATACTACTCAGATTCGAGTTTATAACTCCAGGCTGGGTGCGGATTTAATTCATAACAATTTGTTACTTAATCATTGTTACAATATGTATATTGATACAACATCCACTTCATTCATTACAATTATATTCTTATTAAAAAAAATCAAAGAACTTCATACCCACATAAGAATATACCTTGTTGAAGATCTGATTAAAATAACAATTAATGGAGGGAATAGTTCAGGAATACTTACAAAACTTGATAATTTGAACTTATTCTATTTATTGTTACACATATAAAATGGTAACCTTAAAAGGGATTTCACTAAACATTAATGGTTTAAATAACCCATGGAAAAGAGAAAGTTTATTCAGATATTAAACTTACATAGATGTAACCTATTTTTTCTCCAAGAAACTCATCTTTTGAAAGTGGATATATCTAAATTAAACACTAACAAGTATACCACCTTAGTCAGCTCAGAGCGCACATTGAAAAAAGAGGGGTAGCTATTATGTGGAACAAATCTTTACCAATTCCCAAGATAATTAAGACATATAAAGATGACAAAGGAATGTTTTGCCTAGTCATAGTTCAGATAATAGTAAGATCTTTACTTTCATCAATGTATATTGGATACCAGGTATAGGTATTAGTACAGTGAGGCAACACCTAAATCATTATCATGGTAGGTGACTTCAACTGTACCCTAAATGAAAATGATACAAGCATTCCAGAGAAAATACAAATTTCTGCTAATGTTAAACATCTAAAGGACTTTGTAAATTCATATCATTTGAATGACATTAACAGTCAAGCTGATGTTGAGTCTCTACCATATACTTTTTTTTGTCAACTAGACATATGTCTTATTCTAAGATAGAGTCTTGATCTCTAATCAACTAGTGAATGATTTATCCATATCTATGATCATCTTTTGCCTAATATCAGACCATAAACTTTGAACTTAATGTAAATGTAATACATAGCATAGAAATTTAAAGAATTCCAGCATACCTATCTCAATTAAAAGATTTCAAAGAATTCATAAACAAGGAGATGCAAAATTTTATAGAAACAAATACTACACCAGATGTCTTGGTTATATATATTTGGGATGTCTTGAAAGCATATTTATATGGACAAATTATCAGATGGTATAATAATAAAAGGAAAACATGGGATAAAGACCTACATGACATACAGAATAAATTAGACAAACTTAAACTTAACAACAATAATAACATTGTCAAAAAAGAAGTAAAAGAAATCAGTAAACTAAATAATGAATATAAAGAAATCCTAATCCACAAAACCAAAATATGCCTAGAGAAATATAAATTTTTATCCTTTTCAATGAATCCCAAATATTTAAATAAACTCAAAAATAAAACAAAAAGAATTAGCAAACAGAACCATATCAAAGATATCTTCACCTTTAAGATAAAGAAGAAAGCCTGTAATCTACTAGAAATTCTAGATGAGTTTAGGGACTACTTTCATAAAATTAATCACAATAAAGTTAATATGGAACCAAAAGACAAAATAAAAGAATTCATAAATAAATATATAAATAAAAACCTTAACAAACAACAGGTTGAATTACTAGATAAATACATCTCATTCACTGACATCCAAACTCAGATAAATAAACTCAAATTAATTAAAGCACCGGGAAACAACGGTATTATACCAAAGATCTATAAAATAATGCCAAAAATGCTATTTTATTACTACAAAATGTATTTTTGACAGCCCAGAATGAATCTACAATTCCCCCATCATGGAAATCCACTTTTATTTCTCCCATTTTGAAAACCAATAAAGATCCAATGAGGCGTTCCTCATATAGGCCCATCTCTTTACTAAATGTTGACTACAAGATGTTTTTGAATATATATGCGGACAGATTAAAGAAATGTCTTCCAAATATAATTGAAGAAGATCAAGCAGGCTTTATTACAAGTAGAAATACATTTGACAACATAAGAACTTTAACTTTAATTGATTATGCTAATAAGAAAAAGAAAGACCTGACATTAATAAGCCTAGATATAAACTTGGCATTTGATTCTGTGAACTGGGACTATCTGTTCACATTATTGAAATTCATACATTTCTCTGATACAGTTGTAAATTTGATTGAACAACTATATAAATGAGCCTTAGAATACATAGGCACATATATTTCTCAGCATGTACCTATCTTAAAAGGTACCAAACAGGGCTGTCCACTCTCACTATTTATTTTTTTTCCTTAATAATGGAACTCTGGGCCAATCTAATTAGAAACAATAAAGATATAGAAGGCTTTAATATAAATGCTGAAACATCATCAAAAATACAGCTCTTTGCTGATGATATTCTAATTACATCTAGTGGAAACAATTAATCTCTATCGTTGTTATTTAATTCTATGGTGGACTTCCAAAAAAATCTTATGTTTGGTTTTAATGAAGAAAAACAAAAATACTACCCATATACTCGGACAAAAATTATTTAAGGAGAATATACCACAAATACAAGTCTAACTCAGATCAAATAACATATTTAGGCATTATTCTAGCAAAACACATTGTCTATAGTCACCTTAACTATAGTAAAAGTCTTGAAAACATACAAACTCTTATAACAAGCTGGAAGAGCGAAGAGGAAAGGTTTACAATAATTATATGATAATATTTTCAAAGATACTATATATAATTCAATCAGTATTACTTCTACCTTCTAGGACAATCATTAAAAAACTAAACTCCATAATGTTGAAATTCTTCTGGACTCCTAATAAACCTACAGTGGCATTAAGAATACACATAAATAGTTGGTCCAAAGGAGGTATAGCCTTTCCTGACTTAGACTCATATTCCATCTCCTATATAATTAAAACTATATCACTATTATTAGATAATTTGTACTCTGCAAAATAGAAAATATATTGGGAAATAATTAGTATGGAATGAATTACTATAACACAATCATACAAAATTGATATTGTTAATAATACCATGTTGAGGATCCTTAAAGATCTCTTTACCACTCCTGCCACACCAAAATACTCAATTAATATCATTAATGCCTTCCAAACTTTATATACAAATATCCAATGTATAAAGAATGGATTTTCATAGTATATCCTATAGCAAACAAGCACGCTTTTTATCATCTAACTCAGATAAAGTATTATTATTTAAACAGAAAAAAACTAATATTTTTGTATCAGATTATGCTAGATAATAAAGCAAAACATGTAGACATTTTCATACAACAATTTGAATTGGATGAAACTTGTTGGTTGGAGATCCAAGCCTATAGACAACATCTCTCTCTAATAAACTTGATTTAATATCTCCTACAGTTAAAAAATCAATTTCAATACTGATAGATTACATGATATTAAACTTACAGCAGAAAGTTTCAACCAAAAGTAAACTTTCTCACATTCATAAAATCATTAGAGAGGAAATGTATAGTTGTTGAGTATATTTTTGGAATTACTTCCTCTCCATTAATAGTGAATTATCTAAAGAACAAGATAAAGAGTATATACTAGATTCAGCTGGTAAAACAACTTCTTTTATTAAATGGAAGCTGTATACTTGGAAATTCTTACACAGTTCTTTTTATACACCTCAAGTAATGAACAAAAGTAATAAAAAGGATAATATCTGTAAGAGATATAATTTAGAGAAAACCGCTGACTGGGTTCACATGTTCTTTGATTGTACAAAACTGAAAGATTATTGAAAATTTGTTAATGATTTTCTACAAGCTCTATATACAGATAACGTTTTAATTTCAAAATCATTAATCCTCTTCCACACACTCATTCCAAAATGTGTTTAAAAAGTTAAGCTTCCTTTACTCTGGTCTATTCTGGCAGTAGCTAGAACAATTATTACTAGAAATTGGATCTCAGATTCCCCCCTTCTTTTATCGAGTTTAAAAATGTCCTAACTGATGTGTGCCAACTGGAACTACTGACAATTAAATTAAGAACATCTAGGAATACACCATTCTACAATATGTTGGTTACTCTACAGGGATTGTTAGAAAAATAATCTGTTTCTTTATGAAAATGTATGTATTTGTACACTGATGAAACCTAAAAGTGGATGTCTTTGTAAATACTTCAGTTTGTTTTATGCATGTTATTATTTGCTTTCTTATTGTTAACTACATATATAAATTATAAAGTTATTTTGGTTGTATGTTAAAATCAATAAAGATGTTTAAAAAAAAGAACAGGGAATATATAATCTTGGTATGCACTGATTTTTTTCTAAATCATTTGGTGAAGATGAAGCATCCTTCTTGTTTTCCTATCTAATCTATCCAACACATTTTGGGGCCAGACAATCACTCCAAAACTGCAAGTTAGGACAGGAAGAGCAAATTGGTTTATAGCTTGGATTTTGTTCCTAGATGTCAGTGATGTTTTTAGGATTAGTTTAAGTGTTCTGAAGTATTCCTTATTTAGTTTTATTCTCATTTATTCATGTTTTATTGTTGATCCTTCATCAGTTACCAAATATTTATATACTCCTTCTTGCTCAAGTTCTTCTATATCACATTCTTGTCCCAAAACTAATTACTTGATTGAATTTCTGACATGTGCTCTTAGGTGTATTTTCCTTTTACATTGACAGGGCAATCTGTAGTGTATCTTGCTGTTCAACTTCTATAACTGAATTACTTTCATAGCTACACAACTGTACACCACTGCACTCTTTTATTTTCATTTTGGACAGGGTTTGTTTTAAGTTCACATTTACATGTAGTGTTTTACTTAGGTGGCATTTTGAAAAAAGTATTTTCCTTATTTACCCAAAACTCCACTTCTTATGTCTGTTTAGTGCATATGCAGTTGTTGACAGTCTGCTGTCCCCACTGACTATTGACCTGCTTCACTCCTCTGTCACCCACCCAGGAGTGGTCAGCCATGGTTCTTGTACTTTCACAAATTATTTATCCTGCTCATGTCTTTTTGACTTTGTTCAAACTTGCCTTTTAAGGGACATTAACATACTGTATGTATATGTATGCATGTATATATATATATATATATATATATATATATATATATATGTGTGTGTGTGTGTGTGGTCGAAAGGTACTTTTCAAATGTGTAGAATACTAAACCAAAATACATCAACTACACTACAGTGAATGGGTAGTGTAGTTTGAGTATCTGAGTTTGGCACTGTGCAGGGAGAGCACGGTTCAGTGAGGATCAGGGAATTATCCCATTTCCGCACTGTAATGAGATCTTGGAGTTGGTATATTTAATCTGTAGGGAGTGTGGGGGGGTGCAGGGGGGCATAGCCCCCCCTGCAAAATAGTACAACTAACATACCATTGACTGTAGAGTGTAACCGTACATTAATGTGCATAGCATGGGTGACTTACGTCACCTCCTGTTATGTCAAATACATCAAACTATGGATGTTGATTTATTCATTTTCACCTTGGCTGCTGTTTCATAATTCTGAATTTAGCATTTTGGGTCAAAATTCTGACCAGTCGGCCAATGCATTTTCGGAATTTCAGTAGTAAAACATATATAGATAGATAGATAAATATAGATATATAAATGTATATCAAAACAGACACACACATACAAGTTTATGTTAAAAATTTGATGTGCAGACACCAACACTCATTTAATTGACTTTTGCACATTGACACTCACTTTAGTCAATCAAACAGATTATTAGCATTACACTGATCACAAAAGGAAAGCACTTTAGTAATCAGTCAACTAAAAAGTAAAAAAAGATTCTAACAGCAGCACCAAACACACTTTTTCTGAGTAGTGATACTGTTAGAAAAAGAGTTTTTCATAATGTAGGGTTATGGCTAACACACATGAGTAAAGATGGGCATGGAATACCCCCCTACACCACCTTACTCATGCATGCTATTAACCATAATCCTAACCCTGCTGTTGCCCTTAACACCAGCCCTACACATTACCTTATGAGAAACCCTTTCTTTAAACATAAAACTAAATAAGACACTTGCACATAGCACCTATACACTAGCACACACATACCACACTAAAACTCTCCTTACCAAGTCCCAGTCTTAACTTTGATCTCTAAACATTGGTACACACATACCTACCTCAATGCTGAAACATATGGAATATCTCAAACTTTTGGCATTAACACACCCAGCCACTTATTGCAACCCAAACTGCATACCATAAACAACACAGTCGCATTCATCTGTTTGATAAGGTCAGCACTCTTTATTCAAAGTGTTTTTGATGAAAAAAGACAACAAAATACTCTGTCAACAAAGTCAGTAGGCAACAATCGCACACACACACACACACACACACACACACACACACACACACACACACACACACACACATATATGTATGTATATCAACTTATTATATTTTACTAAATAAGCTGTCTTTTCCCATTTGAATTACTGAGGTTCACCTGAATAGCAAAGTCTTTTCATTCATCTAAATTTCTATTTTAACATACTGTTTTCAGTTGTACAGACATCTATTAGTGCCCTATTTTAGTTCTCTGTTTCAGCCACAATTCTGAATTCCCTACAACTCATAGCTAAACAATCAGACTTTTACTACCATCCTAACATCAAAATTCTCTCTATAATGTAACAGTTTTCCAAGTATTTCTACTGGCATTTTACAATTAATTTCCCAGATAAACTGTAATATGTTTCTTGAGTACCACAATTAGTTTTATTGACAATTACCAGCATGTTGCTATTTCGGAATGTTTATGCTTCTTTTTAAAGCAACTTTAAAGCATACAGACTTCACAATACCCACCTCTTCCCTTTGAATGTCAGGTCCAGGACATAATTTTAAACCTTTATTCTATATCCACTTCCCGGAAACAAAATTATGCAGAAGAATACATTGATTCTAACATGCCTGAAGGTCCAGAAGCTTCTAAATGCCATACTCCTTTTAATTATTCTTTAAGCTGGTGACATATTAGTTTATCTTGCTCTTTCTCCTTTCATTTCATAGGATCATAGGAAGTTACTAGGCTATTGGCCCTGAGGCCCTTACAAGCCTAGCCAAGAATTTAGCCCATGTTCCAACAAGTCAGCACCCTATGCCACTGTTCAGTAGGGACACAGGTGGAATCCTAAGGGTGTATTTTCTGTTCCCCATCCAGTTATTCAAGTTGCACTTAAAAAGGTTTAATGAGGTACTCTGCTTTATGTGGAGAGGGAGTCCATTCCACAAAAGGGGGAGTCTCTGGGACACAAATCTGTTCCGACAACAAGTCCTATTGATGTGACAGACCAGGTTGAGGTCTCGTGTGCAGGTTACTCGAGTGGCGCTTGACTTGCGGATATGTAGCAGTCCCATCAGAGTGGGGTCTGAGAGTGCTTTGTATGCCAGACAGAGGTCACCTTTGAGAAGTCTGTAGGAGACTGAGTACAGGGACAGGGCTTTTAGCCTATCTGTGTGGGGGAGATGTTTGAGTCCCTGGATTCTCTGGGTGAGGAATCTCTGTGGTCTCTACAGCTGCTGCGTGTGATTTGTGAGGTACATGCCAAAAGGGACATTGTATTCAATAATCAGTCTTATAAGGCAAGACTACAGGGATGTTGTGACCACCTTGTCCCTAGATAAGATACCTTTACTAATGAGGTGGGACATGTAGAAAGCTTTCCATACAATGGAGGCAATATGGTGGTCAAAAGTCAGTTTGCTATCAACCTGGGTTCCCAAGTCCCTCATGACTGATTGCATGCTTAGTGCCTTATTATCAATGTGATAATTTGTGCGGACATCATTCTCCCCAAAAGGGACGATGATGCATTTTTTGACATTCAGTTTGACACCATGTTTCTGGCACCATTCATTTGTTTGGGTGAGACCCTCTTGGAGGATGTCCACATCAGTAGGGGAATTGATGACAGCACCCAGCTTGCAGTCATCTGCAAATTAGGTCAGCCATATCCCACTAGATTTGGCCTACACCTCTGAGAAGTATATCCCAAACAACAGAGGCCTGACTGATCCCTGGGATACATCACTTGTTACAGGTTTACTACCTGAGGTGGCTTCCCCTATTTTGACTAGGAGGGTTCAATCAGTTTGCCAGTTTGCTACCCTTCTTGTAACATATGGATTGATGCCTAGTTGAGAGAGAGAGTTTATGTATCATACCTGAGTGGAAATAGTTTTGAAGGCCTTGGCCAGGTCAAGGTAGGTGATATGCACCATTTTCCCCTCATCTATGACCTAGGTGACTGTCTCGTAGAAGTCAGCCAAATTTAACAGGCATGACCTCCCATTGACAAAAACCAAACTGTGTGGGATCAAGTGTCTGGAGGTTGCCAATGTCCTTGTTAATAAGGTCCATGATAATCCGCTCCATGGCCTTGCAGATCAGGCTAATTAGGCTGATGGGTCTATAATTTTCTGGATTGGTGGATGCTCCACCTCTGTGAAAAGGGATGACATTAGCTGTACTCCACTTGGCTGGGATGAAGCCAGTACTCAGGCTTTGGTTGAATAGGGTGCCTAATGGTGCTGCACGTTCCTGCCTGAGTTCATGTAGGATGCAGCCTGGGATGTTATTGGTCCCATGGAAGCTGTATTTTTTTGCCTTTGAGAGGGCAGTGATGACTTGCTCCCTAGAGATAAGGGGAGGGGGGGGCAGGTACTGGGGATGTCCTGTTTTACCGATGGGGGGACAAAGGAGTGATGTTTTCACTGAACCTGTCTGCCAGCAGGTTGGCTATATCTACAGGGTTTGTGTATGTGGTGTCCTTGACCACCAGTTCTTAGCAGATCTGGGTGCTTCCCTTGAGATTGCGGACATATGTGAAGAAAGCCTTATGATTGTCTTTAGTAGATGTGGCCAGTTGGGACTCGAAGTTTGCTTTGGAGACTTTCACTAGTGCTCTTATTTGCTTGTTCAGGCTAAGGAAAGATTTTTTCCAATTAGACACCTGCTCCTTCTTGGTCCTGGACAGCATTTTTTTTTCCTTTTATTATAGAGTTTATTTATTGTAAATGTCCACCAGACAGGTTTACTCTTTGTTGAGGAGGAGGATTTCAGCCTGTCTGGTATTCCTGATTCCATGCAGCTATATAAATGCTCATATAGTATATGCCAGTTTCTGTGGAGGGGGAGGGGGCTGTAAAGCTGTTTATACCTTCCCTCAGGAGGTTGTAATCAGCTTTGGAGAAGTGCTTTTTTTGCTGGGGGTGGGGTTGGGGAGATGGTTACTTTGAAAATGACTGCTTTGTGGTCGGATCTTACCAGGGATGATGACACTGTAGGGATACTGCAGTAGCTACTCATGGTGATTAATACCAAGTTCAAGATATTTTCACCTCTTGTGGGGGTGTCAACCAACTGGTCCAAGGCATTTGCACTAACAAAATCAGGGAGTCTCTGGGCATTTGTGTTTTGGCATGAGTATTTCTTCCTATCTATGGCTGGATAGTTAAAGTCACCCAGGATCAGGGTAAATGGCTGAATCTTAATAGATTCAAAGAAGTTCATCTAGGTGGAGTGCGCATCTTGTGTCAGTGTTGGAGGCTTGTAGCTAGCTATGATTTGAATAGGGGTCTTGTCAATTGTTAACTGTACCTGGAGCATGTCCTGTGCATCATACTGTTTGACCAGTATAGAGGGGTGTATGCCTTTTATATGTATTGCAACTCCACCTCCTATTGTTGTGCTGCCCACCACTTGGGGTCTGAATGAATGATAGGATGAGTAACCTGGTATGGCTGGGGTGCTCTCCGCAGCTTTGAACCAGGTTTCTGTGAATGCACAAATGTCAGCTTCTTCCAGGGTTAAGAATGCTTGCAATGAGTGCATTTTCATGTTTAGACTCCTAGCATTTAGCAGCATAACCTTTAATTTATGTTTTGATGAAATTTTCATGTTCATTTTCATCAGTGATTTATCTATACCCTGTCTAAACACTTGTAGTCTGAATAACAA
The DNA here is from genome assembly GCF_019279795.1 of Protopterus annectens. Lineage (NCBI taxonomy): Eukaryota > Metazoa > Chordata > Ceratodontiformes > Protopteridae > Protopterus > Protopterus annectens. Next base: position 281,532,730 of record NC_056727.1, read on the forward strand.
ATGGTCTCAATTTGAACTCTTGAACTATTCAATATTGTATCTAAACCACAACCATAGCTGACTATTGATTAAATGATAACTCAATTTTCCCATACACGTTTCAAGAAAAAATAACAAGTTTTACTGACAAGTACCTCTGTAAAAGGCACATGATGGATTTACACACCTTACAGACACCTAAGCAGACCTACACCCAAAACAGATTTCCAAGTCTAGTGCTATCTTTGAGATTGAGCCTAATGGGATATTGCTACAGGAAACCCTTGGATCTCATACCAAAACATTTATTGCAATTACATATATTCCACCACCTCACACTGTAGATATTGTTTAGGATTCCCTTGAACAATTTACCAGTTACACTAAAAAACACAAACTTTTGATCATTCAAGGTAAGAAAAAGTACCACCACAAATTTTACTCATCAGAAAATATACTTAACATAGTAGATGAAAGAACTGATAAAACCGTAGTGCACTGGAATTAACTGGAAACAGCTGAAATGAGACTAAAATGAATGTCGTTCTCTATTAAGTATCCAATTTTGAGCTGAACAGGTGCCAATCTCTCCATTATAGGCCAAGTCTTTTTGTACTTTTTAGAATGAATTCTGCACATGTTGCAGTTTAGTTAAGAATGCTTTATTTGATCAATGGAAAATAAGGATACAGAGCTTGGCAAAAATGAAATAACTTTAATAAAACAAAGAACAAACTGCAGGATAAAAACATAAAATGGACAAGCACTTTCACACCTCATAAGGCACTTCATCAGCTCCTTAAAAATCTCTACAAACACATTCATTAATAAAAAACAGTGCACCAATCAAAAAACAGGAAAAGGCACATGACTAGGAATAATTAACATAGAATGAATAGGTACTTTTCAAAATATATAGCCAATGATGTTAAAGTCAGGAATGCTATACAGCCTATCAGCTAGTCTGCCATACTCAGTCTAGAGATAGGTCAGGCATGCACCTATAAGCTATTAGAATTAAGGAACAATTAACATAAGCCAAAAATGGTAGCCAATTAGTACTTCACAATATAACCAATGATGTTAGAGTAAGGGGGCTGTACAGCCTATCACCTAATCTGCCATACTCAGTCTAGATTGGTCAAACATACACCAATAAGCTGTTAGAAACATACTTCAAGAGAGCATAATCTTTCAGAAAAAATAAAAAGCATGTACATTGGCAGACAAAAACCTGGCACCCACATATAATAAATGCAAATTAGATAACCCATATCTATCCAAAGCACATTTAAATAAATATCAATTAAAACAGACATTTCTTCAAACTAAAAAGAAATCTGCTAAATTCCTAACTCCACTCACTCAAAAGAAGTACAAAACTTAAAGCCTACTTAATGCAACAATAAAAAAATGCAAATTGTAGCAGAGTAAAAAACTAAGCACCATTTTTGTAAATATAAAATATATATGCATACAATGTTAATACCCTAACTATATTTCCAATGATATTAAAGTCATAAAGGCTATGCAGCCTTTCAGTTAATCTGCCATACTCAATCTAGATTGGTCAGGCATGCACCGCTAACTCTGCTCACTCAAAAAGAGTACAAAACATAAAACCTGCTAAATTTAACAACTAAAAAGTACAAATTGTAGCAGAGCAAAAAACTAAATGCCATTTTCATACATATATATGCATACAACATTAGTTCCTCAATGAATGACAATGCTGGCTACAAGCATTATAAAGGCTAAAAAGCTACAATAGCTAAAAAACACAATCATCTATCAGGGATTAAAATCTATCTAAAAAGAGGGTGTGATTTCAAATGTGATTTCAAGGGCACTGTTTCATTTAGACTATACCTTAGTTTGCACAATTCAGTTTTATTCTCTAAATCACCCATTCTAAGATTATTCCAACAAATCTGTAAAACTATAAACACAAAGGAATGGGAAGGTCCAAAACTAATAACATGTCTTGCTAATGCATTCCTATTATTAGACATTCTGATGTCATACAGATGTTCACGTATCCATTCCCTGAATGACCAACTGGTCTTCCCCACATAAAAGCAATGTCAAGATAAACACCTCGCCAAACTTACTATGTCCACTGTAGAACAATCTGCATATAAAGAAAGTTTATATAATCTCCTTGATTAAGGATGCCTAAAAAAGTTAGCATTAGCATCGATGAAACTACAATAATTACATGATCTACAAGCATATGTGCCTTGTCGATCAGACTGTACAGTAGCAACCTGACTAAGCCTCTTATAGCACAATAAACATTTCAATAACTTACTATTCTTAATGGAAAACCTCGGGTCTAAACCTATTATTTCTTTCAAATTCTCAACTGTTAACAAGATATTCCAATGTCACCTTAAAACATCGCATACCACCTAGATTTTAGAAGAATAAAACGATGGAAAATCTATCCTAGGTCGAACAACTGTATTCGTATTTCTATCTAAAGGTAAATGCAAACTGAAGAAATATGGTTTGGCATGACTCATCCTATCTATATTCCCATTCTTCCCTAAATTGAGACAACTGTTGATTAAATTTAATATCATCACACACAAGTGTGGTGTATGTCTATACAGCTATGCCTCAGATACACAATGAGATTTGCTCTAACAGTTTAATGGTATACATTTGACCAATCTAGATTGAGTATGGCAGATTAGGTGATAGGCTGTGCAGCCTCCTTACTTTAACATCATCGGTTATATTGTGAAGTACTAATTGGATACCGTTTTTCTGTTTATGTTAATTATTCCTTAATTCTAATAGCTCATCGGTGCATGCCTGAATAATCTAAACTGAGTAAGCCAGATTAGCTGATAGGCTGCATAGCCTTTTTGATATTAACATCACTGGCTGTATTTATTATTTATTTATTTATTTATTTATTTATTTATTTATTTACATTTGTTAACTGGGAGTGTCCGACTGGACATAGGTCCATTTTCAGCAGAAGCCCGGGGAGAAAAGCTCCACAGTTAAAATAAACAGACAGTAGTTACATTGGATTACATAGCGATTAACAATTTGATTAACAAAGCAATTAATTACAAACATATTTACAGATGAAGAACATAGTACATCAGTAGACAACTAGAATCTTTATCTGCAAAGTACATAACAGACATTAACAAATGTTACAATAAGAAGTTCCTGCTGTATAATAAGTACTAGGCTTATGAGCATCTGTGCTTGTTATAATCAAGGTAGTTAGTGGGGTGGAAAGAAAGGTAGTGGTTGGATGGGGTGGGTGATATTAGAGTGGGAGTTGCAAGGGCATAGCCAGCATGTTTTTAGGTGTGCTTTTAATAAAGTTTTGAAGTGGGTGCATGATAGTACGGAGGTAATTGTGGGTGGGAGGGAGTTCCATAATTTGGCTATGGCGCAAGAGAATAGTGCTTCACCAGCAAAGTTATTGGCTTTAGTGATCTGTAAGTGATTTTTCTTGCTGGATCTTAGTGGTCTGGTGGTGCGATAGGGTTGGAGTAGATTCTAGAGGGATGGGACATTTAGTGGATGGTTTACTAGTTTGTGGGCAAGGGAGAGTTGATACCATTGAAGGAGGTGAGGGAGTTCAAGCCAGCCCAGTTCAGCAAGTGAGAGACAGTGGTGACTACAGTAGGATGCCCCTGTGGTGAATTTGGCGATTTTGTTGTAGCAGGTCTCAAGCTTGTTTAGATTGCATTGCCTTAGGTTGGTATATACTGGAGAGGCATAAAGTAGGGTGGAGATAAGGTGGGAATTTGCTACTGAAATCTTTGCTGCTTTGGTGAGAAGTTGCTTATTTCTGTATAACGCTCCTAGTTTTTTGTGGACTTTTTTTATGGTTGTGAATATGTGAATGTCAAATTTTAGTTTATTGTCTATTTCCACTCCTAGCAATTTGGTGTGTTTGGTTGGATATATAATGGTGTTGTCTTTTGCTGTGATGTTAAAGTGAGAGTTGTTTAGAGTATGTTTGGTGGGTTGGAAGATGAGTAGTTTAGTTTTGTTTGGGCTGAGTATTAATTGGGCATCGGATAACCAAGTTATATAGTTAGGGAACGAACATTGTGTGTGTGTGTGTGTGTGTGTGTGTGTGTGTGTGTGTGTGTGTGTGTGTGTGTGTATTTATATATATATATATATATATATATATATATATATATATATATATATATATATTTTATATTTACGAAAATGGTGCTTCATTTTTTACACCACTACCATTTGCATTTTTAGTTGTTTTATTAAGTAGGCTTTATGTTAATTATTCCTTAATTCTAATAGTTTATAGGTGCATGCCTAACCAATCTAGATTGAGTATGGCAGACTAGCTGATAGGCTGCATAGCCTTCCTGACTTTAACATCATTGGCTCTATATTTTGAAGAGTACCTATTCATTCGAATGTTAATTATTTATAGTCATATGCCTTTTCCTGTTTTTGATTGGTACACTGTTTTTTATTAATGAATGTGTTTGGAGTGATTTTCAAGGATCTGATGAAATGCCTTATCAGGTATGAAAGCGCTTGTCTGTTTTGTGTGTTCATCCTGTAGTCTGTTCTTTGTTTTATTAAAGTTATTTTATTTTAGCTTTGCCCTATGTCCTTATTTCCTGTTGGTTTACTTGCTTTTAACCTGGACATGAATAGTTTCAACAGGTATTTTTGTACTAATGCTTTATTAGATGTTAACAATATCTGAATATTGTCACCAATAACAGTGCTGATAAAAATAGTCTGTGGAAATTCTGAAATGCTGGATAACACTAGCAGTGCTGATAAATATATTCACATTTTCTGACATATATTCTGATTCTCCTGAATAATATGAAATGAACAAGTCTTTTCCTTCTGAATAGTACGGATATTTGACCTGACTTCTGTACTCAGGTTTGAGTGTCTGTACTGCAAAGACCTTTTGCAAATCAGTCCAAAAGCTAAGTTAACTGACTCAACTAACCATGTCTGAAGTATTTCCTAATAACACCAAAACCCTGTAATGTTCTACACGACTCCTTAGCCTTGGTTTTCAAGCCTTGTCTTGCATGTGCCTCACAGTGCCTGTCTATTCTTTATCTAGTATTCCATTGCAAGTGTACATATCATTCCCTTGAGAAAGTAACATTCTGTAGCTTTCCCTTGAAAACTGTTATTTCTGGACATCTCATGCTTAGCCAGCAAGATTAGCTTTTCCTTTCTACTTAACCATCTTTCCCTGAAACTGAAGGTGTACAGGAAAACACAAGTCTGACTATATATTTTCAGGCCTACTATTCTACCTTAATATACTATAGTGAACTCATTAAGAATACCCTCAGTCTAACAGCCCCCGTGAGGTCCCTGATGAAAGTTTACAGGGACCCTCTTTTGTAGTTACCTCATAGGTGCATTACTAACTACTGTAATCTGGTCTGAATATATGTCCTTTACGCCACCTCACTCATAATCTGCAGATGTATCCTGATCGATAGTGATGTCCTTTATGGTCTCAAAGGTACTGTTAACTAATACCTCCAGCAACTTGGCTAATTTATGTAATTCCTAAATAGCTTCAACAGCTCCATATGCAGGAAATATACCTGCTTCAGTGATTACTCCATTACCTAGATCCATAGTCTTTTAACTCTAAGTTCTGGTTTATGTGTAATATATCTAAAACCTGCATATTATTCTGAAAATCAAAGTCTTTTAATTTTGTGGTTTCTAAAACTGATTAGGCCAGGTAATTCTTTCAACCCTGCTGTACCAGAAACAGCATGGAGAAAATGCCATACATATCCTCAACCTGTCTCTGTGAGTCTTCAATTAAGTTAGACAGAGTAAGAACTGTTAACCCTGCCTATTTTTCTTCCCTCTCTCTGTATGCTGTAATGGTAAAATTACACTGTCTTTTGCCTATGTTTTTTACCTTATGAACTGGTGCCTTATTGTACCATGACATCTCTCTCTTATAGCAAATTAAACATTTCCCTGTTGTCCATAGGTTTAAATCCTTAAACACCGCACTGTTTAGTCCATTCTCTTTTTTATTATATAGCCTATCAAGCATGATAGATATTTTCTGAAGACTAACTGAAAGTGCCACTAGAGGAATGCCCTTATAACTAGTCTAAAAGCATAATTACCATATACTGCATTACCTTGTATCTGTAAATTTTTTACAAGATTTTTTAATAATACTATTTACTGTTTTTAATTTTTACGTGAAGCTATATATGTCTGCCTTTTAAATTTGTGTTTTAAATAGCCTGTAAATATTTATGAGCTATAATACTTTACTAAAACTTATGTTTTCTGTATTTCAGATGTTGCTGTGGTGCAGCGGTAGTGTTGTTGCCTCACAGCAAAAGGTTCTCCCATTTGATTCTCGGCTGGAGTGCGGGGAGTGCCTTCTGTGTGGAGTCTACATGTCCTCCCAGTGGTTGGGTGGCATTCAAAAGACATGCATAAGGGCATGCCTTCGTTGAAGGTTGGACATTGATCTGGTACCTAGGCGTTCATGAAAATCTACTGCCAATCATTAACGGACCAGAGTTCAGCTGTGGCGACCCCTAACCGGGAAAAGCCGAAAGACAAACAACAACAACTTTTACATATTCTGTCAGTGTTCTTTAAAACTTTCTTTCCAATGTACAATAATTATGTAAAGTGCACTGTAATCTGTAAATTAATTAACAAATTAAGCTTGTCCTGTTATGCCTTGAGTATATTAAATAGTTGTTACTACCTATTCTTTAGATAACTTATTTTAATAAGCTTAATTTGTGAATGTTATATTCTGAAATCTGAGTGAAATGTACTGTACTGAACATGTATAAATGAGTATGAATGCCATTCTGAATCTTGACTGACATTTACATTAGAGTGATGCATATTTATACTGAACACTTAAAATATCTGTGTATATTCTGGAAACTAACTAAACTAATAATAAAGGAATTTCTTTTGGCAGTGTTAACTAACACAGATAAAAGCATAACTGAAAACTGGTAACTGTTATATTCTGGATACTAAACTATTAGTACTTTTTTCTGTCAGTATTGCCTGAACATAGATTACAAAACATTAACTGAAAACTAGTACTGTTATACAACTGTCTGAAAACATGAGAACATTTACATACTTGCTTTAACTCTAATTTACATAAATGCACATCTGTTGTACACAGATTTTCTGTAGATAGTTGACTTGTGCACTACAGCTCTTGCCATATTTAGGCCTTATTCTGCATTGTCCCTTTCACTGCTGAGGTACTGGAGGCCGTTTCCAAGTGTCCTTTTCTGTGTCCCTTTTTTCTTAAGCTTTCCAAACATTCCTTTTTCATCTCTTGTGCAAGGGTGGGTGAATAATGTTTTTGATTGTATTGAAAATTAACCTGGAAATTATTTCTGCAAATCACAAAAACAGTATCATGTCCTTAAAATAACATTTGCAGCTTTAACAATCATTACCTGATAGCACTGCTTGTTGCCCTGACTTTATTTATATTTTTCAGCCTGAAATAAAAATAAGTTTTTTTACGTCTATAAGCAAACTGATAAGGTACTATAGTGAATTAAACTAATGTTACTAATAAATGCATTCTTGCAAGTTTGCAACTGAACTGACAATAAACTACAGTGAAATGAAAAGGCTGTAACTTTATTATTAAATCAAAAGGAAACCTCAGTGGCATTGTTTTTCCTGTCATAACCTCAAATGAAACTTAGATATATATATATATATATATATATATATATATATATATATATATAATATAACACTGTCTTAATATTTCATCTATTTCAGTTTTAATCTTAACTGTTACTGGTCTGTGAGTAAATCTCCACCCACTGTCTTAATATAGCCATTCCTTTAGCTGGCATCATTTCATTTTTCAGTAATACTAAATGTTGCAAAGATTTATTATTACTGTCTACAATTTTCTTGGATAAATAGTAAGAACTGTAGCTGCATAAACTGTCACTAAGAATATTAAACTGATCTTTACTATATTGTTTTATGGCATGCAGTGCTGTCTTTAATTCAGCTTTCTGAGCTCGCCTGTAATATGATCTGGTGTGCTTGGTAAACTGCAATTTCTGCATGAAATATATACAGTCTTGAACTGTTTACATACATAGACACATTTATTACTAGAGTTGAACTGATCTGATTCTGGAAGTTTACTTGTCGGTCCTTTATATAAGTAAGTAAAGTTTCTTTATACACATTTATTACATGAGTTGAACTGATCTAATTCTGGAACTTTACTTGGCTGCTCTTTATACAAGTATAGCATAGAAGGTGAACCTGTTGCTTTAATGACACATGATATTTAGGATGCACTCTTTTCTTGCATGAGATCTGAAATTTTGACTGTACTGTCACTTATAAAATGTAGCACTGACTTTGAAATTTACATTCTGTAAACTAGCAAACATAATTTAATATCTGTGAATGCTTTTTTGTCTCTGTATCAAGATATTGTTTATGCATTGTAACACTTTACTACCATAATACAAAGGTCTTAATGTCTGCTAAACAAAACAATAACAAAAAAAAATTACATTGCCAAATCTGTAACTGGAAACTCTTTATTCTGTGAATTGACTTGACTGTCATTTCTGGTATACCCTATGTAACATGTACTTCCAGAATGCCGTTACCTTTTTTTCTTCACTGGCCACTCTCAATAAGTCATTCTGAGAACTTCATCTGAGTTAGCTGAACTGGAATTTATTTTATCTTTAACCCATAAATCTGCATGTTCCTGTTGTAACCAATTATCCAAATTCTGTACATTTGCAAAAACTACTGCATGCAATTTCTTACGTGTCATCTGTGTGCAATACTGAACATTCGGTATCTTGTTAGTGAAATCAAAGGCAACATAAAACTCTGACATGTTCATACCTAGTACGGAGCTGTTACACTTCAAACTGTTAACCGCTGTAATCCTTGACCATTTAAATCCTGACAAAACTCCATTTGTGTCCTCTAATAAAGGTCGATTTGTAGCTGAACTTTATTTGTCTATATTAATCAGTACATTATCCCATACTTTTTCTATAAACAATGAAATATTGTCGTTTCTTTCAACATTAAACAATAACAGATAAATAATCTGGTGTGGTGCTGGACTGCCATACCCTTTATACATAGGCTGAAAATTCTTTTTTCTAGAACTAGCAACAACACTAACTTGAGCTATGGAATGCACTTCTTTATTTTTCCCTGAAACACTAGTAATAACATTAACTTGTGGTAAAGTATGCATTTCTTCTTTACTTTGCCCTGAAATCTGTATATCATTTATGCTGGTGTTTATTTTATCAGACTGATCAAAATCTGCACTTTGATCCCTGTTATTCCCCCTCAGTGCAATATCTGCACTGGTTTCTGAAATGTAGAATTTATGACATTCTGAACATCTGTATTTGAAATAATATGAACTTGAGACACTGCAAATGTGTGCTTTATGTTTAGTCAGGAAATCTTCAAGTTATGTACACTGACTGTGTTTACATCTGTATTTATGATACTGCTACTTAATTCTGTACTTTGAATTACACGCAAACTAGAATTTATTACATGCTCAATATTTGTATATGAAATTGTACTACAGCTTAATTCAGTATCTTGAATTACATGTGCTGTAGCATTTTCACTGATGTCTGAAATTGTAAACAAGAATTACAGACAGAAGCTAACTCATTTTGCAAATCATGAGATAACATGTCTGTTGCAGTGTGCTTCTGTGGTTTAACCCTTTTGTGTCTGGAAAGATGTAACATTCCTGAGCTAATAACTTTAAAATGTAAATGAACATTTCTGGAACACATTTTTATAAACTGCTTTACCCAGTTTTTAACATTAAACCAAACATTTACTGGCATCTTTACTGTAAAAGTATCAGTTGAAATATTTATAAAATGTACTGGAATAGATGTATTTAAACTTTTTTGATAGTTAATGTTTGACTTAGCTAAAACGTACATAAATTCTTAAATAACTTTATGATTAATGTTTTCTGTCATCTGCAGCTTTTTTGCTTCTTGGTCATGTGATGTCACTCTGGAAACGTGAAAGTTTGTGGAGATGGTGAAGTACATTGCTGTTAACTAAATAATGTATTTTATGTTCTGAAAGAACACTGCTAAAGTTTGTATATTTTCTGAAGTACTGCTGGCTTGTTGATGTTCTTTAAGGCTTTTTCTGAAGTGGTATTTTGAATAAACACTGATGCTCTTCAATCTGTCTCACAGCTACAATTTCTGTATGTAGGGACGTGTGCCATCTGCTGTGGCTGTCTTTTCATATGAAGTTTACATCTTACCTAATGGTCTGCTGTGTAAGGAGTAACTTTAGTGTCATTGGTCGTAGCCTTCTTCTGTATGGAGTTCAATGTTTCCTGTCTGGAAAAACACTGGTGTTCTGCTGAAAAGTCTTGTTACAAAACTTCCGCTGTAGTTACTGATAGACTGGAAAAAAAGTGTCAGAGACTGCTTTTACTTTGCCCTGAAGTCCATTCTGTAGAACACGTAGTCTGACTGCTGATAAGGTTGCTATTGGGTTTTGGGAATTAGTTTAACTGTTGTTCTGTGCCCCCCTTGCATCAATGGTAGGCTCACTATTAAAAGAATTGATAAGACTGTAGTAGCAAGAGGTCCACTGGTTCGATTCTTGGCTGGGGTGCCTTCTGTGCGGAGTCTGCATGTCCTCCCTGTGGTCACGTGGGTTTCCTCCGGGTGCTCCGGTTTCCTCCCACATCCCAAAGACATGCAGTAGGTGGATTGGACACTCTAAACTGGTCCTAGGTGTGAGTGTGTGTGTGCCTTCTGTGGAAGGTTGGGTGCCGGCCTGGCAACTCGACACAGTAAAACTCCACTGCCAATCATGAGCGGACAGATGATCCGCTGTGGTGTCCCCTGACTGGGAAAAGCCAAAAGAAGAAGAAGATACTGGAATTATCTGAAAACAACTGAAATTTAACTGGAATGAATGTCTTTAACTGTTAATTACCCAAACTTGTGCTGAACACGTGCCAGTCTCTCCTTTATGGACCAAGTCTTTTTGTACTTTTCAGAATGAATTCTGCACACACTGGAGTTCAGGTAAGAATGCTTTATTAAATGTTAACAATATCTGATTACTGTCTCCAATAACAGTACTGATAAAATATAACAATCTGTAGAAATTCTGGAATGCTGGAAAGCAATAACAGTGCTGATAAATATATCCAAAGTTTCTGCACATATATTCTGATTCTTCTGAATAATATCAACTGAAACAGTATTTTCCTTGTGAATAGCATGGATATTTGACTGGACATCTGTACTCAGGCTCAAGTGTCTGTACTGTATAGACCTTTTGTAAATCAGTCCAAAAGCTAACTTAACTGACTCAATTGACCATGTCTGAAGTATTTCCTAATAATATCAAAACCCTTTAATGTTCAACATCCCTTTTTAGCCCTGGTTTTCAATGTCTTCCATATGCCTCACAGTGGCTAACTGTTTATTCTTTATCTAGAGTTGCATTGCAAGTACACATATATTTCCCTTAAGAAAGGAACATTCTGTAGCTTTCCCTTGAAAACTGTTATTTCTGTACATCTCATGCTTAGCCAGGAAGATTATCTTTTCCTTTCTACTTAACTCCTTTATCCTGAAACTGAATGCATACATGAAAACACAAGTCTGACTCTATATTTTCAGGCCTGCTATTCCACCTTAGTGTACTATAGTGAATCCACTAAGAATACATTCAGTCTAACATATTATCTTAATTACTCTTTCTATCAAATTTCAATAAATAGACAAGTTCACTTTATAATTGTACAGACCCCACATCTGCACTTATTATTCTCTTTCATGTACTACCTCTCATTCAAGGTGAGTTATTCCGTCTTCAAAAGATTAGCCAGAGACAAAGTTTGAAAAGGCTGGAAAACTGATTCAATGAATGAGAATAACCTCATAGAGTTCCAAAAGATTACATTAAAAAGCATTATGCAGAGTAGTAAATATTATGCATGCAAAACTTTACCCAGACTTTGCTATACCATGCATAGACTGGTTACACTGTGCATATGACATGTGATACCTAAGGGAATGTTGTACAGAGGCAGGGTAGAGTTAACATCATATGCACAGCTGGAAAGGGCCACAGTGCTATGTGTTATCAGTGGGCAAGTGTGTGTGTGTGTGTGTGTGTGTGTGTGTGTGTGTGTGTGTGTGTGTGTGTGTGTGTGTGTGTGTGTGTGTGTGTGTGGTGTGTTTGATCAATATTTTTCAGTGTGTGCATGTCAGGAATGTTAGTCGGTTGGGAGACTGTGGTACACTGCCTAGGGAGGAAGTGCTGCCTATTGTGCTGTGGCAGTATGTGGAGGAAGGCAGTGTGAAAGTCTGACTTGAGTATTTCCTGGGACACATCCCCAACAGATGTGGCAGCACTGTGTCCAGATCAGGTTGACAGTTTCACGACATCCACAAGAGATGTATGTTCTAGGGGCTAAACAGAAAACCTGCTATTCACTTTTAAGCAGTTCCATAGTAGTATTCCCGCCATAAAATCATGATGCCTTATCATCATCTTGTACACTAAGCAATGGTGTCACCATAACTAGACACACAAGCTAGCTGCACAATGATGCACATCATGTGTGAGCAAACTAAATGTAAGTGACTAAGAGAGGACTACCAGAGTTCTCCAGAATGAGACCTAGTGAATGGCTATGGCATCCAATGGCACTGATCTTGGCAAGGCTCCACAGTGGTGCAGCAACGATAGCAAGATATTTCTATTCTTGCTGCATAGAGACCACTGAAGTGCCTGATTGGGGACTTCCATGAGGGTCCACACTATAAAGTGGATGACTGGCACAGTCTTGCCATGGTGGAATCAGGTGTCACTGGCATACCTGTTTCTGCAGAGCAGTGCCAGCACCACTACCATAACCTGTGATGGTATGATCCTGACCTTCCTATCTGGTGGGAAGAAAAGATTAGAGCAAGAGTCCCAAAGAGAAGTACTTCTAACAGTTGACTGTCTTTTAAATTATCTGTAAATTTCGATATGCTAGTATTGAGCATGTAATTTAGAACTGCTTTATGTGTTTTCATTTTCTTGTAGCTCAGGAGGCTTTGGAGAACACCATTCTATACCAAAGAAGAATGGAATGGCTTTCCAGGCAAAGGTGTGCAAATGATGTTTGTTAAGATGCGTTATTCAGCCGCCAGTTATGTGTGGACAAATCTTCTGCAGATCATCTCAAACAATTTTCCTTATATTCAGTTTCCTACAGGCTGCTGAGAGGCTACCTATGCCTGGTCCTAAAACCTTTCCCCAGATTCAGAACTACTGGGTCTATTACACATTTGGAAATAAAACTAGCATCAGAAACACCCAAAATAGGGACTTAATCCTCACCAACAACATAAATAGGATGTGCTGGAGGGACAGGTATGTGTCTCAGAGGCTCTTCATTCTCAGTAACAGGCTTCCCATGCACGTGAAACAGAGTTCTTCCCTGCATTTATTCAAGCAAGACATGGACCAGTGGATAGGGAACCACAAATATACCTCTGCTTTGCCACCCATGCCTTTGCAAGAAAGAAGTGTGTAACTGTTTCTCTGCCTAAGAATATACACCCTCCACAAAACATTTGGGAACCATTACCTATCAAATTTTATTTTAAGGAATGTTGACAGGCTTAAAATGGTCCTTTGAGTCATTAGCCTAGTATTCTACTATGAAACTATGACACAATGATAATACCAAATGCGTGCCCAGTCCTCTACTTCTGTATAAACACCAATCAGTATCTTTATTCCATTAATGATGACATCTTGCCTATATCTCACTATGCAAGGCACTTGGGAATTTTAAGTTGGATAGATCCTTGACATTCAAACACAATGCCAGTAGTGTAATATGGAAAATTTACTTAGCTATTAAGGATATTTCAGGTATTCTGACGTTCTGTTAACTCTTTTTAAAACAATGACAGGACCTATTAGAGAATATGGGGCATCATTTTACACTTATGGGCCTCAACAAATTTGAAAGGTACAAAAGGTCCAAAAGTGTTAAAATAAAAAAAATATTGGCTGTTATATTAAGCCATTTACTCACAGATTAAATAAACTGTAATTGTACATAGTTACATACAAATTATTTTGTGGAGATGGGATTATGCCCTGGAATTCAGAAAAAAAAATTGCAATTGTATAAAGGGCCTTCTGTAGCTAGGTCAAGTTTATTAAAAAATGCAATTCAGACTCAGCTTTAACTGCAATATGGAAGAACTCATTACTGAATAATTTGCATGTTCCTGAATCATACTTGTTTGTCTCTCATGCTATAGCACTTTGCAGTAGTAATTTCTTCTGGTGGTTCATGCATGGCATTGGTGCAGGTACACCCTGCATGCTCTTTCAGACATTAATACACACACACACACACACACACACACACACACACACACACACACACACACACACACACACACACACACACACACAGACACACACACACACACACACACACACACACACACACACACACACACACACACACACACACAAGCATCCACTCAACGTCACACACCCTTTCCAGCACTCAGTCAGAATCACAGGTACACTCATTAATTCACCTATATGCATGATCTCACACAGACATACATACACAAACACACACACAAACACATATCTACACTCTCTATCCCCTAGCTAACCAGTCTACTATGACAACCCTAGCAGACATACACACACATGCGCTCAGTGCACACACACACACACACACACACACACACACACACACACACACACACACACACACACACACACACACACACACACACACACACACACACGCATCTATACTCTCTGTCCCCTACCTAACCCCTCTACTGTGTACTGTGACTACCCTAGCAGACATGCACACACACACACACACACACACACACACACACACACACGCACACATTTTACTCCATTCATTCCCCTGCAGACAGGCACAAACTCATTCACATACACAGTCTCATATATCCCCACCACCACTACTTGCCCATTGAACTTCGCTGACCTTACCTCTAATGTAGCTTCGTACATTGACTTCAGTGGGTCAATCTTTCAGCTGATTTAATTTTCTGATGGTAATTTATGCATTTGAGTGATTATTGGTAGCTACAAGCATTTTTTGAGGAAATAACATAGCTAATTAGAATTAGCCTCTTCCACCATATTGCCAAATTACCATTTACCACAGCAGGTGAGACTGCCTCTATGTTCCTACTTTCTACTTGCAAAAAAGAAGTTGTGGTAGTGAGGCCTCTGAATTGGAAAGGGCTCCCATGAGGATTAACTCTCATGGTAGGGCTTACCACTCATGGTAGCTCTATTTGAATCCATGGGGCCGTCTTCAAATATTTAAAAAAACGACACATTAACCAGCACAAGTTAATACTGCCTTCTTAAGTAACCCATGTTTTACTTAAAATAATAACTGCTTGGTGGAAATTCAGCAGTAAAATACAGACCATAAAATAAATTATTTTAACATTAGAACTGCAAGATTATGGAATTAACTTCCTTTGAGTATATGACATGTTAACACAATTAATAACTTTAAGAATGTTTTTTAAGTGGGCTGGAGGTAAAGTTTATGATCCTGTGCAGCTGGATACAGACACCAGGCTAGGCTTCTTAAGATACTCACAGATCAATTGCTGTATTATTTCCTAAGAAAATATAAAATATTCCCATGATGATCTTAGTTTGTAGGTAACTATAACTGAGAAAACTGTGGTGCAGAGCCCTTACTTGTGGCTACGGTTGCAGAAAACATACATTCATCGGATTTGCATGTTGCCACCCTACTCAGACACTCTTCTCATGAAAGGTGCCCATCTCGTAGTTTATGTAAAGTTATGTGAAAATAAACATTTTGTGAATCTACATGACATAAAGACCCATGTCACATAGTAGTGAAACCTTTTCAATGGAAAAAGAGAAAAATGTACTGACATTTCACTGGACACCCACTATTCTATCCAATCCATTCTGGGTTGCAAATGACGAAGAAACACTGAAATGATAAACTAATGTCTGACTGCTTATGAATGCTTTACAGTGAAAATGTATAAAGTTTGAAGGTTTCATCATCTGGGATACTGGACCAAAGATATTTCCATTTTAAACAAAAATATAGTTTTATACAGAGACTTCTTAGTGTTAGAGAGGGTGTAGTGTAGTGCATATTAAAGGGTTAATCTATATGGAACCTAGATGCTACACATTGTAAAAATAAATATTATAATGTAAAATGTGTTTGTTCTGGGAGTCCTCCTTTCACTAGGTTTAGCTCAGGTACTCCGCAGGCTTGCATCTAAAAAGAAGAACACTGGTTTTATTAAAGCTTCATTTTCTGGTAGATAAAGTTTCTAAATCAATCTGCCTGTAACTTTATATCCGTACATAACGTTGGTAAATGTTTTATGTGGTAGGTGAAGTGGGAATATTGTGAAATTATATTTGGTCACAGATACCTTTTCTTGCTATTACTCATGCCAAAAATGTCACGTTTTAAAAAGCTCTTCTCTTACTGACTCAAAATCCTTTCTTAGAATGAAAGATATTCATATGTAAATCAGCACTGATATTATAAATACAAGGTACTGCCTTAATTCTTTAAATGACACAAAAATCTGATTATATCCATAGCATTCCTCAGTGAGGAATTAGTTTCTAAGTGTATATTTCCATGAAAGCATTTCTTACTATTTTCCCCTTTTTCTCATTCCTTAATCTGCTTATGCCACTCAGGCAACGCTGTGCTCAGATAACCCATGTTTTTTTCCTCATCCTCTTTTCTGATAATTATTCTGGCAAGCCATTCCATACTCACTCTCTGAATGTTGCTTTGTACATGGCAGCAGGCAGCAGGATAGAATGCATTGCATACTGCCATATTTAGAATCTGTCTCAAGGTATATACTGGTATTACATGAATAAACCTCACACTGCAATATTTAGAATGAATTCTTATCATAACGTAACTATGTCACCAAGCTCTGCTTCTAATCTGATGTCTCTTACTTTTAACTATGTCTGTCCATGAGAATTGTGAGTCCCTACTTAGGGACACTACTAAGCCATTGTAAATGATCACTTTGTTTTTTATAAATGTTTCCTAACTTCTGCATAAGCCATTCTATATAATCACCTTTTTAATATTGTTTCCTAACTTCTGTGTATATAATCACCTTTTTAATATTGTTTCCTAACTTCTGTGTATATAATCACCTTTTTAATATTATTTCCTAACTTCTTTGTAATCTATGTAAGTATGACTATGTGGAGCTTTTCTCCCCGGGCCTCAGCTGAAAATGGACATGTATCCAGTCGGACTATCCCGGTAAACAAATGTAAAATAAAATTAATAAAATAAATAGATAAATACAATTCTCATGTGGGTATATATGCTGCTTTTACATATCTATGTATGCTATAGAGGACACACTGCACATTGCCATATTTATTCTGTTTTCATGTATAAAGTACAATTTCAGTACCTTATATTGTGTACCAGCTATGTTTGGTTGACAGCTTATGCCTCATTATATTTACAATACTACAGTGCCATCTGCAGCAACACATAAGCACAGCAAATACATAAAAGTATAAGAAAATAGACCATTTTATTCTTACTTCTTAAATTCAGCATTAGATACCTACTTTCTGCAGATTGTATGAGCTAGGCCATTTTTGTCCTTTTTGGGAATATATATCCATATCTATCTATATATATCGAGAGAGAGATAAATATATATATTGATACGATATATCTGTATCTATCCATCTATCTATCTGTATATAATATACTTTCTTTAAATTTGTAGAAAAACTTTTAAAATGGCAAGACTGCACTCTATCCCACCTCTTTTTGAGGGGAATCTTCCTTTAGGTTATTCAAGAAACTATTATATATTTGTTATGTAAACTGAAAAAAAAACATATAGCTTCTTGTCTGCAAATTAAGCCATCATAATATTTCCTGCCTGTAAAAGAAGAGATTGCATTTTCATTTAAAAATAACAGCTGTAATGAGAACTGTAAATGATACTAAAAATATCAGGAGGTATCCAGAGAAGAATGATTGTGTGGCCATGCCCCAATGTGCAATTGAGGTTGCACAATGTGGTGTTAGGTGGATTAAGTGCCAACACAACGCTGATATGCTGGAGATAATACTGCATAATGAAGCTGCTCAGTAGTGAAAATGGCAGTCACTATGCAAGTACACAGAACAATGAGACATCACATGACCCGGGGACATTCATCAGCATATATGCTTGACATGATGCACATTCACATTCATGCTGAAGTGCTGCATGTAACCTACAATGGCACAGCTGAGGCCCTACACAAGGTTTGCACAGCAATGTGCTAAATTAAGTTATTGTATAAATGGGAAGGAAATGGGGTGCTAGGACAGTCAGAAACGGGGAACGGCAAGCAGGGAAACACACATAAGGGCAAAGGAAAGGGAAGACTCATGGGGTGGGTGTAGGAAGTCATTCTTTTTTGTGGGACAAGTGCCCTTTAATTTTTCATTTTTTATTTTAACAAAAATGGTAGGAGGAATAGAAGCATGATGATTTTGCAATTAAGAGGAAAGATATAGGGATGACAGCATGGTCAGACACGCAGACCTATAACACAAACAAAAGACTGACAGAGGAAATGATGATGCAAAATTGGGGGGTGGCACAATGGAGAGACAGACAGGCAGACAGACAGGGGATAGACAACTAATGATGAAGAGGACTGGACAAACAACAAGGCAGTGTGAGTAATACACAAGGAAGGGGACTACTATAATGGGGGTCACAGTAGGGACAGCATAGCCTACCATGCTGTCCCAGAGGAGAATCTGCCCAGATGTCAGTTACCTCTACCACTGATGGCTTAATGGTCAGGGAGAGGCAGCTATAGGATAATATCAGTCACATGAGGAGGTGCTCCAGGGTACTAATACAGGTATCAAGCTGCCAGTCCACTTTAGTCCTGACCATCTACCTTTCTTACTGCTGGGTGACCTAGGAGAACTTCACAATGCCACTCCCAAATTAGGAGCTTACACCACCCACTAGAGAAGGAACACCAGAAGCCACCAGCATGAGCTATAGGTCACTTTCCACAGGATAACCTTCATCCTTCAGAGAAACTGGCTTGGAATTGCTGGGGACCTAGTGGTTGGTGCAGTGACCTGTGCAGGAAGCTGTAGCTGGTGCCTCACAATTACCTGCGCCTCAGGTGATTCTTCATAAAATATGAAAAAAATTGGAGAGAAAACAAAAACAACATAATTAAAATAAGAGTATGACAGAGAAAGGGAATAGGACAAACAGCAATGCTTAATATGATGTGGTATACTTCATTAACAGACACCCTGGAAGGAGACGAAGCAGTCAGCAGAGCAATGTTTAAATTAATGTTTGTGGAAAACCTATGATGCATCTAGGGATAACACCAGGGGGGTTTGAATGGCAATGTCATCATCACCATTGTGTAAGACAGTGGAATACTGTATGAATGGAAACCACTGTGAGTCAATGGACAGCAAAGCAAGGAAGAAATAATCAAACAATAAAGTGATCACTGATGTGGAAAACAGGGATATGTGGAAGTGTCGTACATTGTATGGCAAAGACAGGGGTGCATGGCACAAGTTGAGGCAGTACCACAAATAACATGCCTAAAAAAACAATACTACTAATGTTATCAGAGTCTAAAGGGGAGAAACGTAAGCCTCACTGCATTGGTATGCAGCTTCAGTAAAGTTGTCATGCATGTGCAATTTCAGGAATAATGAGCACACTTAAGAACATTAGCACAGTTACATTGCATTACAAACAAGCCTTACAAGCAATGAACTACACAATGGTGAACTCTTAAAATGGAAAGAAAAAGTGATGTGGTAATTAGGCTAAGCAGTACAGTTCTGGCAGCAATATAGTACACCTACTCTGATACCTGCAGAGTTTAACCTATCTGTTCTGGCAGGCAAGTCAATTTTCTGCAATTTCCTTCTAATAGGCTCATAGCTGTTTACTACCATAAGGGCCTTTTTAAGCCAAGCCATTCATCCCAAATCTCTGAAAAGTTCTGGTACCCCTGATAAGTGTAAGCAGGGCCCTGGAAGATGAACCATTTACAGGTGGCTTGTCTCCATTAGAGACACAGGTGCCAGACCAGGGATGAATTTCCTGTTCCTTGTTCAATTGCCCAAGTTACACTAGAACTGGGTTAAGGAGGAAGTCTGTTTCACATGGATGGGGAGCCTATTCTAGAGAAGGGGTAGTCTCTGAGATACATACCTGTCTCTCCAGTAGGTCCTAGTTATTCCACACACAAAGTTTAAGTCTTTAGAATGGGTAATTCTGGTGCTGTTTGTTTTGCAGATATGCAGGAGGTCCATCAGAATGGGGTCTGAAAATGCCTTGCATGCCAAGCATAGATCTCCCCTCAACAGCCTGTAGGAGACAGAATGCAGGGATAGAACCTTGAGGTGGTCTGCAGAGAACATATTACTTATGTATTATATTCTTTTAGTGAGGGACCACTGTGGACATTCCAGTTATTTGATATGCCTGGTTAGGTACATACCCAAGGGGGCACTGTACTCAATAATAGGCCTGATGAATGCTGAATACAGTCGAACAATGATTTCCTTGGACCTAGATGCCATACCTTTCTTTATAAGTTGCACATGATAGAATAATTTCCACACTACCATAGACACATGATGGTCAAAGGCTAGATTATTGTCTATGTGTGTCTCAAATTCCCTGACTACTGGGTCAACTCTTAGTGTTGTGCTGTCAAGATGATAGTTACCAGGGGTGGATGACTTCCTAAAGGATATTATTATGCATTTCTTGGTATTTAGTTTTAGTCCATGGCTCTGACACCAGTTGTTTGTCTGTGTCCAAGGTTGGAATTAATCTTTTAATATAAAAAAAAAGTACTTTTTTTTTTTAAGAGCGTTCTTCTTTAAGAACACCCTTTACGTCCAGTCACACAGACGTTTCTGCATCTGTGCGACTGATGGCTTACATCTTCATCTTACATCTTCATCTTCTGCGTTCGCTCGGAATTTGAATTCCAGAAGACATTTGGATTGCGGAAGAATGTACAAGTGAGAGGTAGGTATGTGTGTATGTCTTTAAGTGTTTAAGAGGAGTGTGTGTGTGTGTGTGTGTGTGTGTGTGTGTGTGTGTGTGTGTGTGTGTGTGTGTGTGTGTGTGTGTGTGTGTGTGTGTGTGTGTAAAAATAGGTAGGGGTGTGTATGCGTGTATGTAAGAAGTAGGTAGTTAAAAGTAGATGTGTGTGTATGTAAGAAGTAGGTCTGCGTGTGTGTGTGTGTGTGTGTGTGTGTGTGTGTGTGTGTGTGTGTGTGTGTGTGTGTGTGTGTGTGTGTGTGTGCGTGTGTGCGTGTGTGTGTGTGTGCGTGTGTGCATGTGTGTGTGTGTAAGTAAGAGGGGGTAGGAGTGTGGGTAAGAGGGGGATGGGTTCATACCTCGCAATTATCCAGATTTTTGCCTCATATTTTCGGTTTGTTTCTCATAAAATTGGGTTTTTGTGACAAATCATTGAGTACTGAAATCATAAATTAATTGAAAACATTTGAGTTTTAGACTTCATATCCTCAGAAAATGCAAACTAATGCAAATCTTGTTGTTCTATCCACTTTCTAAGGAGGTAGGGGATGTATATGTGTGTCATACCTCTCAACTGTACAGATTTTCACAGAATATCCAGATTTTTGCCTTATATTTGTGGTCTGTTCCTCATAAAAAATTTTTCTTTTGACAAATTACTGGGATGAGCTAAGGATTAAAGTTACTAAAGAATGACATGCATTAGCGTTTCAGACTTTGCATCCTTCTGAAAATACATTCTAACACAAATCCTGTTATTCTAGCCACTTTCTAAATGTGTCTTTAGTTTTGAGACTTTGTCCCCAACATTATAACAGGCTTTCTCCATATTTCTTGAGCTAAGAGGTATGGTGTGTGTGTGTGTGTGTGTGTGTGTGTGTGTGTGTGTGTGTGTGTGTGTGTATTATATATATATATATATATATATATATATATATATATATATATATATATATATACACATAAGAGGGAGGTAGCATAGTCCATAGAGCAAGAAATCTTGCTTGTTGTTCTTACAAAGTTAGAAAGTTGATAGAATAACAGGTTTTACATTAGCATGAATTTTCTGAAAGGTATGAAGTCTGAAACTCAAATGTCTGTCATTATTTTCTGACTTCAGTCATTAATGAGGTGCCACTAATTTGCCAGAAAACCACAATTTTATGAAAAATGGACCAAAATATGAGGCAAAAATCTGGACATTCTGTGAAAAACTGTATAGTTTGAGAGGTATGTAGCATACCCCTCAGTTGTCCAGGTTTTTGCAGCATGTCCAGTTTTTGCCCCATATTCCTCCTAAAAAGGATTGCCATTACTAAATAATGCCAGACATTTGAGTTTTAGGTGTCATAGCCTTTAGAAAAATGCATACTAACACAAATCCTGTTATTCTAGCAATTTTGTAAGTTAATGAGAACAATATTTATAATCTGGCCCTATTTATTTTAGGATTTGTCCAGATTTCTTGCACTAAGAGGTTGAAGTGTGTGTGTGTGTGTGTGTGTGTGTGTGTGTGTGTGTGTGTGTGTGTGTGTGTGTGTGTGTGTGTGTGAGATTGAGAGAGAAATGAAAGGTGGAATTTATTTTCAAGTGCATTTTCAAGGAATTGTGAGCTTCAAGGGAAGAGACGTTTAGTGCTGCTCATGCTAAATCTGCTTAAAATGTGCAGCTGTTTTGTTTAGCAAATGGTATAACTATTGTGGTACAGAACTCGAAATAGGTGTTAGTAGCACAACAGGTAGCATGCTTGCATCTTGATGTACAGGATTGTAGGTTCTACTCCCCCAGCATGTAGATTTTTATTTTACGGGGTGGGGTGCTACAGTCTTGAGTGTGTCCTATGGATGAGATGCCTAGTAACTATGAACCTGTTTTTCAGCTTGCCACCCATTCCCTATTGCAATATCCCAGCTTAATATTTTTTAATGTAACATAGGCAATTTATTCAAGGGCAGCAGGCACTGAATTTGTAGACAAAACACAGAAATATAAAGTTGTTTTCTAGCAACAACCTCTTTATTAGTTTCAGATCTCTTTAATGTGGAATTATGTAGATGACTTTTACTTCTGCAGAGATTGTTCATAATGTTCTGAATTGGGCAGTTTATCATTATTGGTTCATATGTTTTATTTTATTGCTTACTGGAAAAATGTTCAAAACTGTAAATTTAAAACACACTTTAACAAGGGGTGCTGTATTACACAAGGGATATAATTCAATTGTTATATATTATAATTAATAGTCAGGAAAGTGAATCAAAGAACTTTTGCATGGTTCTAAAGATGTGTGCAAGGGACCCATGATTTGAAAACAGCCCAAAGGTAAACTTAACACATCACTGGCCAGGTGCATTTTCTTTGAATGTTGGTTTCAATGCTGTTTCAGTGAATGTGAGTTTCAAATGTAGAAAAGTCTGTTTTCATTGTAAGCCTATTGCTTTGTTTAAAATTAAATCCAAATATCTGCAATCATTGTAGAAGTAAAGCATAAACAGTATGCACACTGAGAGTTTTGAAAAGTGTTTATGGCAACTGGGGAGAAATAGCCAAGTAATGGGACACTGAAATAGCTGTGTGTGGGGAGGGGGTAACTGAGTGGGGGGGGGGGTCTAGATTTGCACCACCTGCAAAAAATTCTGCAGGCTTCCCTGTCTGTGTCAGCCTTTCCTGGAGAACATTTGTGTTGCTGAGCGATTCAATGACAGCTACTAATCTGCAAATTTGGTCAGCCACAGGCCATTGACATTGGCCTTGACTTCATAGAAGTAAATGCCAAAAACGAGCAGTTCCAGTACTGATCCCTGAAGGACTCTGTTTATGACTGGCTTCTTTGTAAAGGTGGATTCCCCAATTCTAACTTCTTGGATACTGTTTGTGAGCCAGCGGGTTATCCATCGGGTGACATAAGGGTTTGTACCTAACCTCTTGAGTTTGTTAACAATGCCCAAGTGGAGTATTGTGTCAAATGCCTTTTTCAGGTCAATGTAGACAGTGTGAACCATTTTGCTCTCATCCATTGCTTTGGTGACCTTCTCAAAGAAGTCCACCAGATTGAGTAGGCATGACCTGCTCTTGATAAAACCAAATTGGGTTGGGTCTAGTGTCTGGTGGTTTCTTATGCTATTATTGATCACTTTCATGATAATTATTTCCATGGCTTTGCATACGAGACTAGTGAGACTTATGGGTCTGTAGTTTCCAGGGTTGTAAATGGCCCACCTTTGTGCAGAGGGATGACTGTTGCTGTTCTCCATTCATGAGGCGCAAAGCCTGTTTGGAGGCTACAGTTAAATAGCAATTCCAGAGGGTCTGACAGGTGATGTTCCATGCTGTTTAGAAGACATCCTATGATATTGTCTGGACCCACTGATGCAGTGTTCTTGGCCTTAGAGAGAGCATTAAAGACCTGTTCATCAGTGATAGCAGGGGAGTTATATTTGACAATATTTCCTGAGGGAAGGCTGAGGGGGGAATAGAGGGGTAAAGTTGTAGCTGAATTTGTCAGCCAGTAGGTTTGCTATATCTTCTGGCTTTTTTAATTTCTCCAAATCTTTTGTATTTCTAATACCATGATGGGAATGGACCCCATTCCTAAGTCAAAGTACGATTAAAGTTCATGAAAGTAGTATTGTTTCAATCTTTGATGTCAGCCAGAAGTGCTCTTCACAGCACCCGCAGTGTGCCCAGTAATGACTCCTTCTGCAATTTGTAGGGAGTTACATGTATTGATAACATATCTAAATATGATTATAGATTCTTTTTTTATAAGGCCCATTGCTCCTACTACTATTGGAACTGTCTGGGTATCTTTCTTCCACATTGCTGTCATTTCTGCCTGCAAATCCTGATATTTTATGACTTTGTGTCTCTCTGTATGCAAGACACTGAAGTCACTGGGTGTGGTGATTTCAATGATCAATGTTACTTTTGTCTTCTTTTCTTGGAACACTATATTCATTTTTCTAGCATCTATCTTTTGAACTTATTTTTAGTAATGGGTGATCCCATGTGATGTAGACTTCATTATTTTCTATGATGCTTTGTGGCTCATGTTTCCAATGTTTTTCAGCCACTTCAATACCATAATGTTTGCACAATTACCAGTGCAATAGTCTTGCCTCATTATTATGCCTTTCAGTATACAGTCCTTCTGCCATTAGTATGTCGCAATCAGCAATGAGGTGTGCAACTGTTTCCAATTCTGTTTTACAAACCCTACATTTTTCTATTTCTCCCACATGTTCAATGGACTTTGTAAACCAATGCATACATAGCCCACTATCTTAGACCCCCAATATTAACCTTTCATCTCTTGGTCTGAATTCTTCTCTCCTTAACCAATATAGCTGGCTCAGTATAGGTGGCTCCATTTACAATGAGCTGTGCACACAACTATTTGCCTTTGAAGTTGCTGATATAGCTAAAGAATCCTTGTGGTTCTCCTTGGCCTAGGAGGCCACAATTACCTCAAATGTGGCTTTGATAGACTTTATTTGTCCTCTGATTTGTTTATTTAGTTTGATAAGGTTCATAGGTTGGTACTAGGCTATACAAGCCTAGCCATAACAATTCCTTGGCTGTTTCTTCCCCAATATTTACTTCCCTGGACCCCTGTCTAGCAGGGCGACTGACGTGATCCCTGGGGTGAATTTTCTATCTCCCATCCAATCTTTACGGTTCCTTTTGAAGAGGGCCAAAGAGACACTCTGTTTGAAATGTATGGGCAGTCTATTCCACAGTCTGGGGAGTCTGTGCATCAGGAACCTATCCCTCCAGCATGTTTTGTTCATTGTGATAACAGGGTTTAGATCCCTGGAGCTTGTGGCTCTAAGGGATTGGGATTTCTTTAAGTGTAGCATGTCCAACAGCTCTGGGTTTGACATGGCCTTGTATGTTAAGCAGAGATCGCCTCTGAGTAGATGATATTTGACAGAGTATAGCTGGAGTTTTTTTTAGATGGGCAGCATAGGGCATCTGCTTTAGGCCTGTGATTCTTTTAGTGAGGTATTTCTGCAACCTTTCTAGTTGTTGCAGATGTCTTGAGAGGTTATTCTATAATGGATCTAATGAGGGATGAGTACAGTGGGACAATGACCTCCTTTTTTCTGGATGAAAAGCCCTTAGTGATGAGGTGTGCCACATAGAAGGATTTCGTGACTGTTGTGGCGATGTGGTTATCGAAGGTGAGACTACTGTCCACCTGTGTCCTTAAGTCTCTTATCACATTTTCGGTGTTTAGTGTACTGCCACCTACGTGGTAATTCATGGGTACATGTTTTTCCCAAAGGGGATAACTATACATTTCTTGGCATTGAGCTTGAGTCCATGGCTCTGGCACCAAGCATCTATGTGTGTAAGACCCTTTTGTAGAATATCCACATCATTTGGGGATTCAATAATGGCTCCCAATTTGCAGTCATCTACAAACTTTGTTAGCCAGAGTCCCTTAGTGTTGGCCTGTACTTCAGAGAAGTAGATGCCAAACAAGAGTGGTCCCAGGACTGAACCCTGAGGTCCTTTCACTTGTCACTTGTATGGAGCTGAATTTGGAGTCAGCTACTTTTACAGTGTGGATTCTGTCAGTAAGCCAGTTGGCAACCCATCAAGTGATTAATTCCCAGCTTAGTAAGTTTATCTATGATTCCAGAGTGGGGGATGGTGTCAAAGACCTTGGCGAGGTCCAGATAGGCTGTGTGGACTGCCTTACCCTTGTTAACAGCTCTGGAGACTGATTCGAAGAAGTCAATCAGGTTCAGTAGACAAGATTGGCCTTTCACAAACCCAAACTGGGTGGGGTCCAGTGTTTGAAGGTTGCCAATGTCTTTGTTTGTAAGTTCCATGATAATGCATTTCATGCTGTTGCAGATCAGGCTTGTCAGACTGATGGGACGGTCCTTCCCAGGATCCAAGGTGGATCCCCCCTTGTGGAGTGGGATAACTGTAGCTGTGTGCCACTCATTGGGCATGAAGCCTGAGGTGAGGCTATGATTAAACATGACACTTAGATGAGATGCCAGTTCATTTTGTAGTTCTTGTAGTACACAGCCTGGGATGTCATCTGGTCCCATGAATGCTGTATTCTTAACTTTGGAGAGTGCGGTTTTTACCTGTGTGGCCGTTATTACCGGAATTTGGCAATCTTTTGGTATTGAGATGGGCCCTTTAGGGGGTGAGAGGGGGGTGAAGTTGGCACTGAATCCATCTGCCAGGATATTGGCAATATCCTTGGGATCAGTATATTTAATGCCATTCTGTTGTAGCTCAGAGCAGATCTGAGCATTGCCATTTAGATTCTTGACAATAACTATAGAATGCCTTGTGGTTGTCTTTGGAATCTTTGGCAATGTTATTTTCGTAGCTAGCTTTGGAGGATTTTATGAGGGATTTCAACTTCTTACTGAGGCTGGTGATGGAGTTTTTGCATCCTGAGATTTTCCTCTTTGCTGCTGGGTGTGCATCTCCTAATTTTTGCCATGATTTTCTTCCTTCTGTTATACAGCCTATTGATGCTGTGACTCCATCAAGGTGGCTTGCTTTTTGAGTTATTTCTGTACTTCTTACTGGAGGGTACAGGCAGCTGCCTCTATGCAGTTATTAACATGCTTGTACAGGGTTTCTGTGAAGAGTTCTGATTAGGAAGTAGTGTTCTCAGGGTCTACGGGGGAGGGGTGAAATTTTACCAGGTTATCACTTAATAGTAGGAAGTCAGCCTTAGAGTAGTTCCTGACTATTACAAGGTTAGCTAGGATTCCAGGTTTTATTTTTACTTCAAAGTTGATCATTTTGTGGTCTGACCTTACCAGAGAAGACATTACAGTAGTGGGTGTGCAGCATTCTCTCATATTAGTGAGGACCAGATCTAGTATGGTTGCATCCCTCATTGGTGCACTGACTATCTGGGTAAGGAAGTGTTTACAAAATCCAGGAATCCCTGTGTCTGCACTTTTAGTGTCCTATATGATTCCCATTTAATAGTGGGATATTAAAGTCAGCCATGATTAACCATATTCATGTGTGACTTTAATTATCCCACTATTAACTGTAAATCATACACAATACCAAACATGCATTTTTGGTTTTGATTTGTTATGTCAGAAGTACTTTCAGCTTGGCATTGACTAAAAAGGGCACTATGAGGGAGGACAATGTTTTAGCTAATATTCGAAAGTCTAGAGAGGAGACGTACAGGCCATCCCTGGCAAAGCAGCATGGTCTGTTGACTATCTCCTTCCATGCTAACAAATATTGTATCCCTTTAGAATGACACCAGAAACTAAGACAATTATTAAAGTCAGTTACCCTTTGCAAAACACAAAAAACACATTAGTAAACACAGCATATTCATGACAGTGAAGGTCTGGGTTGCACCTTTTCAGCTCTCTCTGCTTTTTTCAGCACTTCGTGCCAGAGTTGGCAATACCTGCAGCACCACTCACCATGCTGGCAAACAAGTGCTAGCATTAACCTTATACTGGTGACCTTTTTGGCTTTCCTCCAGCAGGCACTCCCTGTGCAGTATATACAGCAGGTGCAGAAATATCTTAATCTCCCTGTTACACCATGCACATGACTGGCATACTTAGAGCTTGCAGAGACTAAGCCTATTTAAATACAATTTGAACCAATGGATTGGAAATCACAAATTCACTCCTGGTTGTCGGCTGTGGCTCTTATAGATGGGGCAGTTAGAAGATGCCCTAAGTCATAAGCATTTACCAAAGCTGTTCTAGCCTATGAGCATTGATAATTGAGAAATTCGGGGCATGAATGGCTAGGCTGAAAAGGCTCTATGGCCGTTAGCCTAGAAATCTGCTATGATCCCATGATCCTACATCCTCTTATTAGAGAAAGTCTAGGAGTTAAAATCTGGGGCATAGCACTGCTGGACAGCAGAGTAGCATGATTCCCACCTATGGTAGCATGATGCTCACGTTAATTATCATGGGGGAGCATGTCAGCTGCATGGCCGGGGTCCACAGGTGCGTAAAACCTATGTGATCTACATGCATAAACAAAACTTTGCACATCATGATTACTCACATTGAACATGCATGAGATGGATCAAGCCTTATAGCTCAGAACAAGGCAGAGGGTGCATTGCATTATTGGCATGATTCAGAGAACATTATGTTAAATGATCTCATTAGCATACTTGTTACACTATGAATCCTTTTGTAGCATGATAAACAGTGCAGCTGCTATACTGCACAAGTCCGTGCTGCAAAGACTGAACACAAATTAAAAAAATTTAAAAAATGACAAATATGATAATCAAAAGGAATCATAATGCATTTCTTGGCATTGAGCACTGGCACTGACTCTTCTGTGTAGGAAGCAACCAGCAACATCATCAACAAAGTCTAAAGCAGACAGTAGCATATTCTACTGGCTGATACATAAGTTACAACTAACATCTTAGCGTGAGTGATAAACCTGTTCACCATCAAATGCTGAAAACTGAATGGTGCAGCATGCTGCACAGATTTTAGATGTTTCTGTGTTGAGCCACCATGTTTGATTTCATAATTTGCATGCGTGGTAACTCCCATTAGCATGTTGGCACTCATTTGCATTTTATTATGCATTAATTTGCATGTGATAAATACTGTGCTGGTTTCATGCTAGCAAGATCACTACATGTGTATATGAATCTCTCCACCCAGCACATCACCTTTTCCCCCACTATTTTACATAAAATAGTGGGAAGCATGTTTCTGACCCCCCATCATATCATAATAATGCATAAAAATAACACTTTTCTAGTTAAGATGAAATATTTTACCCATGTACATTGTGGAAGTGTATCTTGCTGTAACAGAAAAGCTGCCTCAACAAGTGTTATTAACAATTCTGTTATATTTGCATAACAGTTGACCTAAATGTTGTGTTGTTCTGTGTAACTTGAATGCAGTTAGTACAAGTTATGTGCTATATAAAAGACTGTTGCATATTTATTTTTATCCTCATTACTATACCTATAACAAAGCTTTTCTCCTTATATGGGTGTAGTCAACTGAAGCAAACTTTACTAAAAAAATATAGATAAAAGTAATTAAATATATATGATCTTTGTAATAAGACTGTAATGAAAATAAAACAGCCATTAAACTGAGGTAACTCAAGGCTCTGTGTGGACTCCGAAAAATAATCAAGACTATTTAAATTATCTTTTATAAAAAATACATTTAGGTGCATACAGAGATCGTTGAACACTTGTTGACTAATATTTTGACAAGATGGAAATTTATTAAATATATCCTTGGTTACAAATGTAAATGTCAACTAATTACTAATGGAGAATTAAGAGAATAAACAGTTTATTCCTGACTTGGAGACAAGCTTCCCAGTACACGTTCATGCGTGCACGCACACATACTTAGCAAATTGTTTGTTACAGCGTATATACTCTTCTGATTTTTACTTGGGATTTTTTTTTTAAACCACATTTCCACACATCCAAAGGCATTATAACAAATGTTCCATATGGACAGTAGCACAACACTAAATTCCTGGATATTTAGTCCGGGTGTCGTGATCTTATAATGCTAATCATGATGGTGTCCTGAAGAAGGGCTGCCTTACTGTATGGGTTCAATCCTCTCATTGCTTTGTGGGCTGTCTTTGTTAGGGACTTTTCAGTGTTTCCACAGTAGGAAACAGATTTAACTTCTTCGCATTCTACAGCAGTTTTTCTCACACAACTGGATTCACAGGCGCTCTCCACTAGTGTTGTTACAAATGTCAAAACTGAGGCTTTTTGTAAGGAAATTGAGATTTCACTGGGCAAACCATACCAACAACTAGTGCAAATAATAAGACTTCACTTTTCTGCCAGAATGAAAGCTCAGTCTTTGAGAACCTGAGTTATATATGTTGTTTCATATAATATTACTGTCTTTCAAACACTAAATAATTGTTTTATGCAGCTATTAGAGAAAACTTAAGGAACATTTTTTGTCTTTTAATCTCAGGACATTTGCCATTTTTCATGGGGTTTTTTTTGCGCAAGATGAAGCTGCTCAAAGAGGGGTTGTCTTAACCTTCATACTTCATATCAAATGCAGGACCATGGCATCTCAGCCATTGTACTGACAAATGTGTGATTCACTGATATAAACAGCTGCCCAGGAGTATTTGTTCAGTGTGCTTCAGAGGGTATTATATGGCACACTGAGCAGTGGTCCAGTACACCATTCATGTCTGTGGCATACTAAAGTGTATGATAGAAAATAGGGGTAGATATCTATTAATTTATGCAGCACTTAATATCAATCCTGCATGTCTGTCTGTTTTTTAGTCCAAGGATGGTATAATAATTATATAAACATAGTACAGCAAATTACTTTACTGCTGTTTTGTTACTTGAAACCCATGAGCTGCATGGTGGCAACAGTGAAATTCATGAGTGGCTTGGTCTCCAAGGAGATGAAGCTATCAAGCTAATTTTCTGCTTTGTCCTTAGACTTTTAGTCTATGCTAACAGCTACACAAATGTGAAAAAAAATTCAGCATAGACCCTATGTCCACCATTCCCATCCTGTTTTTTGATCTTTGTGGTTAACCACACTGCCACTTGTGTACCCTTCCTCTGCACAGAGTAGTATGTGCTTTTACAAGGAGACTGCAGTTATGATGGAGAGCACGGGGATTCAAATAAGTGTAGGTCCAGAATTACAAGTGTGATTACAGTCATGCAAACACAGCTGCCTGTGGTCTGGCATTATTAATTTATGTATTTATGTATGTGTGCATTTTTATTTAGACAAATAGCTTGACAGACAGATATAAAGACAGATAGATCACAGATATAGACATATTTTCCCAGTGTGTTCTGGTACTATTTTTTTTTAGATAGGTAGCTAGGCAGAGAGATAGGTAGACAACTAGCTAGATAGTATGATGGACTGACAGCATCACATGATAGGTAGTGACAGCTAGGACAGACATACAGACATAGATACAAATAGCTAACTAGAGAGATTTAGACAGATAGATAGTATATTTATTAATTCCATTAGTAAGGGGGCTGCTGCCCCTTAACCATTCCCCTGCATCTCTTTCTTTAAAGACAGACAGTGTGGAATTGTGTTAGTAAATAACATAGCTAATTGTCTTTATTTCCAGTTTTCCATGATCTCACTGTTTCAAAAGCACAGGTTTTGACAAAACAGGGAATCAACAAAATACAAAAAGTCAATTCCTACTTCAGCAAATCCCTAGATTACAAACAGCATGTTTCCCATTCTTATTATTAGGCAGTGACTTCTGTTGTGTTTCACCCCTACTGCTGTGTAGGTAGTAGACTCCTTCCTACCACTATATGGCAAACCTCTGTTATTATGACTACATATCAATAATGTACATGGCACATGAAAGTTGAATTCATAGATGAAGACCAGTCAGCTGACCCTTACAAATGGAATGGACATCTAGCAAAATCAATCTATTACAGGGGGATGCAAAATCTCCCACATGTGTCAAGTAGAGGTTTCCTACAATCCTCCAATATCTGCCTCTGAGGTCACTAGTCCTTGGAATGATATGCTATAATTTATTTCGTCAGAAGGCTGTTGGTCTGACTGACTCAATGGATCTGTCATTGACAAACTCAGCAACAATTAATCAACTTCTATCTGATTTACTGCTGACACTGAGGATAATGCCTGTATGACGGCAACTTAGTGACAGAAGGATCTCTGTGTCTCCATGATCTTACTTCAGTAGCAATGGCAACCTTGTAGTTAGACTGTAATAGTGGATTTTAAACCCCATGCTGAGGGTAAAAGAGACATATAAACTGAGTAAAGTTTTTTTTTCATTAACCCTGCTGATGTAAATATTGATTTTGCTAGTGATGCTATTTTCTAATTTCCTGGCTGTAGTTTCAATTTTCTCTTTCTTTTTTCCTCTCTTTTTTTTGTCCTGCATTTTTTAATTTAATTTCTAAGGCTTTGATTTTCATGAGGAGGTTCTTAGTGTGTACTTTATTCGGTATGTGTGGTATGAATGGGGCTGTGATTGCAATGTTTGAATGATTGCTGATATGCAAACAGTAATAATACATGCTTGATGACACAAACTGGATGATGAAAATGAACAATAATTCCTTAAACCATTTACTAGGAAATTACTACATGTATCTGAGATAGTGCTTCAAACATGAGACTGCCAAATGATATAGATATGCGAGTGTGCATGTGTGTGTGTTTCTGGGTGCGTGTGAACATGTGCGCATATGTGGGTGTCACCAACAAACCGACAAAGGCAAAATGACACAAAGGCAAAATGACACAAACAAGTTCAACACTTGAGCTACATATAACTAAGTCTGAAATGATAATTATAAGTGTAGAATATGTCCAAATATGCAGAAAACACAGTCATGAACAATAACTGCTGAACAGAGAGCAACCCAGGGGTGCTTTTTGAGGCACCAGTGCAGGTTTCTACCCCTAAACCTCCCATAGATTAGCTGATTGTGCTAGTTCTACAATAAACCTAGTCCATCTAGTCCATCTTCCATAACTTATTACAGAATGCATCTGGCATAATGGAAGTTCAGTTTCCCACTATTTCTCCAGCCAGTCTGAAAATGTATTTTTTAACATTAAATAATGATGTAATGTCTGCAATTAGATGAATAGTTAGAATCAAGCCAATTATCTAGAAGTTTACAAATAGCAGTTCTGGCATAACACAAGCTTCCATCCAACCATCCACAACCCCGTTTTCCCATTTTTGCACATGGGGTCAAGATGCCACTTCAACAGTGACAATCATCCAGAGCCAAGGTTTACACCACTGGGTAGCTAGCCCTGCTGCTGTAGTTCTTCCACACCTCACACTTGCATGCACACTCACACCTATTCTGAATTTAGAATGTCCAGTCCACCTACTGCATGTCTCAGGAATGTAGGAGGAAACAGGAGCACCCAGAAAAAAAAACAAGCAAGCACAGGGAGAACATGCAGATTCCACACAGATGGCACCCCAGCCAAGAACTGAACAAGAGAACAATTAGCTGGGAAGTAAAATCTAGTGCCTTGAATAAGTTATGTTTTTAATTTCAGTGCAATATGTTTTATATTAGTTCCTTGATATTCTTGAGAAAAGTTAATATGCGGTAAGGTGGATGAATCAGAATGTTTAAAATAAGACATTTAGATATAAGATTACTAAATGATGGATTTGAAATTTTACTAAACTTGAAAAGAACACCAGAAACTTCTTTAAGATATGAATGCAAATTTGTTAATGTTAACATGACGTCATCTGCAAAAAGCATGAGTTTAGATTCATAATCACTATCAATTTTTATTCCATGAATTAATTGATTAGATCAAATCTGAATTGTTAATATTTAACTAGCTAAAGTAAACAAAAGAAGGGTAATAGGGCAACCTTGCTTAGTCCCTTTTTTAATTATGATAGGATCAGAAGTAAATTAAGTTTTATCTTTGTTTTATTAAAGTTGCAAAAATGATGTGGAAGGTCATAGGCATATAGTAGTTCAAAAAGATAAGTTCAATCTAAACAATCAAATCATTTTTTGAAGTCAAGACTGATAAAAATATTTTGTTTTGAATGTATGCTATTTGTGATATCCAATAAAGTTAATAATCTTTTTATAATGTGTTGTGGGTGTCTTTTGGGAATGAAACCCATTTGAACCTCATTAATTAGAAAGGAATTTTTTTAATCTGTGTGTGTGTGTGTGTGTGTGTGTGTGTGTGTGTGTGTGTGTGTGTGTGTGTGTGTGTGTGTGTGTGTGTGTATCAACAGCCATAAATAATTTAAAATTGAGATTTAAAAGAGAAATTGATCTATAAGATAACCAAGAAATAGGATCCTTACCTTTATTTGATATAGGCATTTTGCTCTCATCCCAAGGAACCAATAAGCATTAGTTAAAATCTAGATTCTATTATTAAAAGAAAGCACTGGAAGAGCTAAATGGTCATCTTTATCTTCATATTTGTATAAGATTGTTGCCATTATTATATTTTTTCACCATAAATTCATTAAACTCCTTCCTTTACTGGAAAAAGTAGAACATGCTAGTATTTCATCTTTCCTAGGATTCCATAAGATTTTATCATTATGGGTAAAGTGGCATTCTTGAAGAAATAAATATTTAGTTTAAATAATTTAGAGGGCCAGATTCCAGAAGAGTTGATGTCAGTGTAACTCTGTTCTGATTCCAAAAGAAGTGCTCTCAGTGTAAGTGGCTTACTTCAGTGTAAGGCCTATCTATAAACAGGCTTACTACGGCAACCAGATTCCATAAAACCTGATCTCAACCTGCTCTCAGTGTAAGTGGTCATTTATACTGCAACTGAATTGCAGCTATAATATTTAAGAACTGAACCTCTCTTTATTTTGTTATTTCGACCATAAATATTTAAGGGGAGAAGTGATAAATCCATCAAGTAATTAAAGGTAAAAAACATTAAATAGCTTGATAAAAAAAATTGTATTATTAATTGAATGTAAATATCTGTAAATATCAATTAAACATATTTAATTGATCTAATTAGGTAATTGGGAGGACTTTTGTTTTTAAATGATGTATAAAATCTGTCTGACATGGGAAAAAAGAAAAAAAATAAGATAAAAAGTGAGTAGTTCAACTAAGAATATTTGACCTAAAAAACAAAGCACGGAATTAAAAAAAAGCATTCATAGTTTGATAAAATGTCATCAAACTGCCCTCTAATCTGAAATAATGACTCAAGAATAAACTGTAAGGTGATGAAACTAAAGAGTTCTGTAGAAAGAAAAAGACTAACCAGCCATTAATGAGAATAAGGAAACATAACTAGTATAAATAAATAAAAAAGTACAACTCAATGAAATTAGAGTTTCTGTTTATTTAATTGCATTATATTATTAAGTATTCAGTTCCTTTAAAATTTCCCCTTTTGTTTCCCTTCTTAGTTTAATTCTGATTTTTGACTTCTCACATTTTATATTCATTTATTTTCCTCTTGCTTTCCTTATATTTTAGTTTTTAAGTCACTGTACTACTTCAAATATTAATAAATCTATTATATTAATTTCGCATTATAGCTTTTTTGCTCATTCTTAAGTTACTTATTATTCATAGAATATCTTAACTTATAATTTTTTAACCTTTAACATAACTATATACATTGCTAGGAATTACATCTATCACAATGTCAAACAATACCCTCTAATTTTAATGTTTATACTGTGAATGTATAGCTACAAATTAATTTATAAATAAAAATGGAACTTAGATTTATCTGGTATATTCAGAGTATAGCTTATTTATATGTAAATATATATTTCATTTTTCATAATAATTTGTTTCATATGATCTTAAGGTCCATTTTACCTATAGTAATAAATATGAGATAGTAATCTATTTACTATTATTACTCTTTAAGTGGTATGTTCTAACTTATGAATTACAGTGATATCACTGTTTCTTATAAAGTGGTAATAAAATAATATTAATATTTTTGTTTATTATCTTAACCTTTCAAGTCATTGTATTCAGCTAGAAAGACATTTGAGTGAGAAACTATTAGTACAGGATATACTATAATATATATAAGTTGAAGATAAGAAAAAAGGCGAAAAGCCTTCTTAAGTTAAAATTAAAACACATAAAATAGTAGTAATACAAAGGCTAAGTACATCAATTATGAAGGAATTTACTTATAAAGAAAGAAAAAATATATTTTCCCATACTTCTTTTATGATGGTTAACGTTACTACATAGCTGTATGATAATATAAAGTGGTTTAGTTTCAGTGTTCAAGTCAAAAGCTTTAACATTGCTAATATAACTTAACACAAAGACAATTAAGATTATTAATCAAAATTATATATCTGATATACCATCTGTGCTAAAATTTATTATCATATAAATTTTATCAGAGATTTTTATATGATGTCTTAAAAGCTACTTCAAAACTCCCAGAAAAATTTAATTAATTAGACTAACCATGGTAGGATCAGCTTTAAGTAAGTTAAACTACTATCACTAATATCTAAATTAACAAAGAATTAAGCATAAAGATATTAACAGAACATGTAATTTTAATGTGTATATTATGAGTGTTCAATAGCTATACAAAAATTAACAAAAATTATTTCAGCATTTCCAAGATCAATCATAAAATAATATTTACTTTATTCATGTGCTTGTAAACTATAAAAATAGTTAATAAAAACAGAAAGCAAGCTTGTAAAATAAGTCTAGATAATGAAAGACCTTCATGTAAACCAGTAAAAGCTTTAGGCATAGGCAAACTTACAGAAATACAAATATTTAACTACAAACAAAAAAATCACTGACTACTCAATTTACAAATGACTGTTGTAA
Organism: Protopterus annectens; assembly: GCF_019279795.1. Taxonomy (NCBI): domain Eukaryota; kingdom Metazoa; phylum Chordata; order Ceratodontiformes; family Protopteridae; genus Protopterus; species Protopterus annectens. Next base: position 281,570,293 of record NC_056727.1, read on the forward strand.
CTAGCTACTAGCAACAAAAAAATACAAAAGCAAATATGAAGTTGTTGTGTCTTTCGGCTTTTACTGGTTAGGGGTCACCACAGCGGAACTCTGGTCCGCTAATGATTGGCAGTAGATTTTTATGTACCGAGTTGCCAGCTCTGACGCACAACCTTCAACGAAGGTACGCCCATTCACGCATGTCTCCACACAGAAGATGCTTTAGCTGAGAATCGAACAGGACAACGTCTTACTGTGAGGCGACAATGCTACCGCAGCACCACCACCGCAGTAACAAAAGCAGCAAGAAGTGAAAATAATTCTAACACTGTATGTAACTGTACATGACTGTAACATCATGAAATCCTTAAAGCAGGAAATACAGTTATAATTATTCTCTGTAATGGTCACATTAAAATACAAAATATATAAAGAGAGTTATTATCTGCATTTCATATGTTTTGTTTTTTTTAAGTATTATTTGTATGCTCCCATACGTATCAGATTTATTACAGAACACACTACAAATCAATGATTTGCACTTTAGAGCTAAGACTTGTTGAAGTGCTTTGCATTCTGACAGATTCAGAAGTCAGCCAATAAGATAATCCAATCAAAATAGCAGTGCCACCAAAATCTCAGCAGTGTTATGGAACACTCTGGGCATACTTCAGCTTACAAAAATTCAGCTGTAGATAGATAAAAAGGCAAGTTGAGCTAACCATTAAAAACAGAATAAAGTTGTAAACATATGTCTGGTTAATTAAGAGTAACTATGGAATACCAGTTCCATCATCTACTGTATATATCATCTGACTGTCAAAACTACCTTTCACATCAAAGAACTTGCCCAGGAAAGAGAATGGCACTAGAAATGTCAGAATACACTAGCCCCTAGACAAGCCATCAAAATTTGAAAATTGTCAGTTATACTATATTTGACACACAGCTCTAAAGTTCAACACTATGGGCAAGATTTCAAAAAAGTTACTCTCAGTGCAAGTCTGCCCTAATTCTGGAAGAATTGCTCTCAGTGCAAGTGACTTACTTCATTGTAAAGCCCATCTATAAACAGGCTTGCAGAGTGGGCCAGTTATGGAAAAATGATACCAAAATCGGTTTAGACAACAAGAATAGCCAGAAAAGGAAAATATCACTCTTGATCAAAAATAGTCATTACCTTATATATTACAATAGGAGAATATGTATAGTCAAGAGCAACGATAAATTCAACAAAGTTTCTAAAGGCCATTATGATTATCAACAAACCAATTCACTGTCAGAATAAAAAGGAGCCATTAACAGAGTAAAATAAATATTTCATATTACTTTCAATTTACAAAAATGTAGAAATATGTAAAAACATTGTTGTAAGTAGAAGTGAATTAATATGAAGAAGGAGATAAAAAAACATTATGAAAGTATGAAGAGTTATAATAGAAGCAGGTATTAGTATCATAAAGTAAGTGTTGGTATAGTGATAAGTAGAAAATAATAACAACACAGTATAAAAATGACAGAACAGGTGGAAAAAGCCATGAAGTAGTAAGAACAGTAACAGTGAGTGATTGAGGTATATGAAATAACTAATGTTCTAAAAGGACATTAGTTTTATGGAAAGTTGACAAATCAAATAAAAAAAACACTGAATAAGACAGACACAAAAACAGATAACAGGTTTAATACAAGTTAATGGATGTGGTCTAAAAAGAGTATTTAGTATGTAAACAAAGAGCAATTAATGGTTTCACCAACAATAAAGTTTGATAATACTGTTAAACAAAAGAGTAGTAAGAAGAGGTGGAGCCTGTGTTTTAAGTTACAAAATGAGACAAGCAATAATCTTAAATAACAGTTGGATATGGATTTCAATACTTAGTGTTAGAAATTATAGGAGATGGAATAAGAGGGGGTGAGATGGCTGAACAAAAATGGATACTATACTTAATGCCGATAAACCACTTGGTTTAAATGGCATGCTGTCACGGAAACCATTTTTAAAAGCATGACCACTTAAACACTGAATAGTCAATTTTTATAAATAATGTGTTCTTAAAGTATAATATATTTTTATGTTTACATAGTGTGATAGAGTTTTAGGTACATATTCTTTTAAAGAAATTGTTTAACTCCGTTAATTGTATGATGTAAGAAGTTTCTATCGGCAGAAGTAAATGTTGAATACTTGATTGGTTGAACACTGTTTTAAATTTTGCTATGATTTTGTATTACTTTGGTCTGATGAAGCGATTTGACTATCGCAAAAGCGCTTACTTGTTTTATACTTTCAATAAAATTACAGCTTCTGTGCCAGCTGTGTTAGTCAAGTAATTTTACTATTTTTATGTTGTTTGGTGTATTACGGCTGCACCTTTATTCGGGTCTTGTTTTTACTTTTTTTTGCTAAATATGGATTTGATTTAAAATATGAAATTTTAAAACTGTGATAATTAAGAACAAAATAATAAAAATGTTGTAATACTTTTATTTATGAATTTATAAGGCTATAATATATGACATTTATTTTTATTTATTTAACATTTGTTAACCAGGAAAGTCTGACTTGAAACAAAACCAATTTTCAGCGGAGCCCCGGGGTGTTGATGAAACATAAAATAGCAAGGAACATCAGATATCAAAGATAAAAAAATAATTCTTTCCTTGATTGAGAGAAATGCTCAGTTTTTTATTGATAACTTCTGACAATTGTTGTTTCTCTGAAGGTGTTTTGAGTGATGCTGTAGCCCAGTGCATTTCTTCTGATGAAGAAATTATATTATTGTTAATAAAGTATGCAGCTTCATCAATAATTAAATATTCTTGGGACTGATTGAAGGAAGATTTTAATCCTTGCTGGAAAAAGAAGCTGAGTTTAAATATTATTTTGTTTTAGAGATTTAATCAGTGGCCATCATTTATTTCTTTTTTCCAGGGTTTTGGTAGCATAGTATGGCAAATCTGATTACATTTTGAAAAAGTTTGAGAAAAGAGTTAGACCATGATGATTTTAGCCCTTATTCTTGGTCAAGTTATGACATGGTTTGCTTAGTGATCAATGAGCCCTCTCGATCCCATACAATATCTCCTCCTCTAGGTTAAGGAAGATTTTCTAAATTTTCCGTTTTCATTAAGAGACAATTATTTTGTTTATGGATAAAGCCAATGTGCATTTTGTTTTCTTGGAGCCTTCCATCAACATCAGATAGTGTATTCTTAATGTCGTGGATTTTAAAGATTTTGTTTCTGAAGAATTTCTTAAGTAAATCAATTTATCTCAAACTATTTTCATGACGATTGTTCAATCTTTGCTGAAAGGTGTCAGTTTTCAAAGAAAAATCATGATGAGAAGACATCCATTGTTGCATATCTTTTATGAGAAAATAAGCTGAGTGTAAAGATTTTGATGAATTCATCCACAGGTGAACTGATATAATGTTTGTAAGAAAAACTCCAAATTTGACGTTAGGTTAATAGAATCTTGTTATCTTATTATTTATTCAAAGAGAGTTTATGAAGAAAAATTTTAGAATAATAGACTTTTCCTGTTTTTTAATAACACCACAGTGCTCTTTACAAGTGATGCACTCAGACTGCATCTTGAATAGAGCCACCTCTTCAAAGAACTTTTGAGGAATTTAAAGAGCTGATGAGTGGCATCAGTCTGTAAGGGATAGCAAGACTGCTTGTGCATGACTTTGGAAGCAAGTGGCTTCATCATAATGCACGCCTTGCATACCCACCTCTCTCGTGTCTGACTGTCCATGCGCAAAGGAACTAGCTAAGCAGAATTTAAAAAGTGACTCCTAGTAGCTTCCTGGCTGATGACCACTCCAACAGTTCAGATAAGCAAAAAATCTGAAGATCAGCAGGTACAAGAAGGAGTAAAAAGTAAAAGAATAAATATCAGAGTGCTTGAGATATCATCTCTTACTGTATGTGCAATTACAGGCACTGGCAAACACTTCAGTATGACAGTCTGAAAACTTCTGTTATATTCAATTTATGTAACAGACAATTAAATTATGTTTTTAGGAAGGGGAATAGTTCATATTGAAAGTTTATCTGTATAGATTTTGCATTACAACAAAATTAAAATGGTATATATATATATATATATCTATATCTATATATATATATATATATATATATATATATATATATATATATATATATATATATATATATACACACACACACACACACGCACACACACACACACACACACACACACACACACACACACATATATATATATATATATATATATATATATTGGTAACGAACATGGTTCTAACTGAAGATGTCAATTATAGTGAAGATATAGTGATTTTGAATGATCACAATGACTTCAAGATTTACAATCTTAGTAGTATACAGGTTACGAAGGAATGGGCCAACTTATTTCAAAAGGGTCTAAACTTTGTTCCTACTAGGAAATTTCATAAGGAAAAAACTATACTGGATGTCATGCTATTTTCCAGAAAACTTAATCTTAGTGTAACTTTAGGTGAAAACAACATTAGTAACTCTAATATATGTAAAAAGACAAGTTTATTTAATCCTCCATTACATCCTACTATACAACTGTTCCAAGCAATTTGCTCGAAAGAAATTAGGGAAGTTTCTAGAAGTAGAGAACAATGTGTTTCACCTAACTTAACTATGAAAGAAATTGCCCTTCTTGATTCTATTCGGGTTATGAAACCTGAAAAAGGGGGTGGACTAGTGGTAATGGACCAGGACAGGTATGTTGACAGCATGCCAAGACATTTGTTTGGTGATGGTTACGAACAAATTTCCAGGAATGAGTTAAATGTAGCATATAGAAAAGTAGATGCTGTCCTGTTAGATTTACTTTTGAACGATCAGTTGACAGAAACTGAGTACAATTTGTGCACACAAAAATATCCTAGGATCCCGACTATCTTTGGGATACCCAAAATCCACAAGACCATCACCCAACCACCTCTGAGACCAATAGTAGATGCAAAAGGGTCCAAAACCATTTCCATAGCAAAATTTGTAGACCACCACTTAAAAAACTGTTTGAGTTCATTTAGTCACATAGTCAGAGACTCCTGGGACTGTCTAAAAAAATCAAACAGGAATACTATTACAGGAACATTCTTTTTGCCACAGTTGACATTAAAGATTTGTTTAACGTGATTCCACATTATGAGGGAATTGAAATGCCTATGATTTTTTTATGTCAGCATACCAAATTTTCACACACTAAAATATTAACATTAAGGACCTTAATGGAATTGGTTTTGGAAAATAGCTTTCTTACATTTGAGGGACATATTTTCAAACAGAGGTCAGGAGTAGCAATGGGTGCAACTTGTGCACCCATTTTTGCTAATATTGTCCTGACTCAGTGGGAATTGTCCAGTGTTTTTAAATCAGATGGGATGGTACCTTGTAGATTTTATGGACGCTACCTGGATGACATCCTAATTTTTTGGGATGGGAATTGCGACCAGTTGTCAGAATTTTTACTGTTCCTGAACACAAGTACCACGTTTTTGAAATTCACAATGGAAATTAACAAGGAGTCCATAAGTTATTTCGATATACGGATCAGTAAAGATCACATCAATTCACAATTTTGTTCCACTATATACAGGAAGCCAACATACTCAAACTCCCTTTGACATTTTGAGAGCGGGCACCCACTCCATCAAAAATGATCCTTAGTGAAAGGACAGTGTGTGAGATTAGCCCACATGACCAGTAAATTGAAGGATTTTCACAAGGAAAGGGGTGTTTTATTGAGTATGTTAAAGAAAAGGGGCTATCCTGAAGAGTTTGTGACACCAATATTGGAAGAAGTGACAAACAAAAGAGCGGAGGGTCATTTCTTTCCCTTGCTAGGTCTTGACATTATGAGAGTGTGTACTCCAACAGAGAACAGTGTTATGACAACTGGGTTTAAGAATGGGGGTTGGATAAGACTCAAACACAAGAGTAATTGTGATACAAAACAGGTGAGCTATGCAGCTATATGTCAAGAGTGTCCGTGTTTTTATATAGGTAAAACCAAAAATGCATTCAGGATGCGTATTTACCAACACATGTATGATATTGGGAAAAACAACTTAAAGAATGCACTAGCGAAACATATTAGCATGCATTCAGGTCACCATTTCAAGTTTATAGTATTGGAGCAATTTGTTATGGATGAGAGGGGGGGGTCCCACTGACCAACTATTAGAATTTAAGGAACTACCATGGCAACTAAGGGTCAATGCCACCACATACCCATGCTGCTAAAAACATGTCACTAGTTTCCCAAGTATACATATGTATGAGATGGAATACTGATAAATGAAGGTGTGTACATCTTAAACCTAAAATTGTAAGATAAATGCAGTCAGTTGTTGAGTGTCGTGATATAATTTCCAGATAATTTTGATAAAAAACAAGACTGGTTCAAACACATTATCCTATACTGGTAGAACTCATCAGTAAGCCTGCTCAGCCATCAGGATCCTTTATTTGAGCAGTTTGGTTCATAATAAATATATACTTATAATGTATTATCTGTGAAAAAATAAATAAAACCTCAGAATCATATATTTTTGTATTGCTGTAATACTAGAACTAAAAACAATATTTATTTCTCAAACTGTGGTATGTTTCATCATTTTAAAAATGATAGCAAAAACAGTTTTGACAAGTGCAGACTTCTGAAGTTTCCTTTCATTTCTTACTATTACTTTGTATAATTAACTATAAATAACTATTGTAGGGTGTCTTGGAGGTGTATTTTGTAATTTTAACCTTCCTAATACAGCTCCTAGCAATCCTGAAATTCCCAAGGAAACTGCACATAAGCTGTGAGCATGACATCTGCAAAAGAACTTTGCAAGTCTCACATAGGCATTCTCTTGATTGCAGTTGTTACAAATATTGCTACTGCACCTACATGCTGATGTTTGCACTTGCAACTCTTGCAGATTACGAAACTATATTATCTGTCTGGTTAGTATGGTCAAGGGAAACATACAGTCTTTGAATCTATATAGTTCAAAAAAAGTGAAGTTAGCGCACATTCTACATGGAAGGACACTGTGGATGGAAGCTGTGGACATTTGGGCTTGATCTCGCTTTTTTTAAATGAATGCAACTACAGTGACAATCTTTAGTCACTGACTGACTGGAGCTATAGGTATACCTGTACAAATGTGTGTGTGTGTGTGTGTGTGTGTGTGTGTGTGTGTGTGTGTGTGTGTGTGTGTGTGTGTGTGTGTGTGTGTGTGTTGGTTTGTATGTGTGTGTGTGTGTATGGCTGAGTGTTTCTATAACTGTGATTGAGTGGGGGGGTTATTTATTAATGAGTGGATCGTGGAAATATCTGAGAGTGTGTATGTGTGTGTTCATAGGTTCATAGGTCTATACTAGGCTAATAAGCACCAGGGCCTTTATAAGCCTAGTCATGCAATCCAATCCAGTTCTGTCTCTATGTATCATGGGTGTTTATTAGGAGGGGGAATGTTAGTTAGGAAGTTTTAGAGGTTATGTGGGGGGGGGGTTAATTTGGCCATTACTGTCTGCCTCTGTGTATCAGAAACATGGGTCACAGATCCAGGCTGAATTTCCAATTTTCCATCCATTAGTCAAGGTTACACTTAGATAGTGTTGGGGATGGACTCTGTTCACATGGATGGAATTCCAGAGCATAGGGATCCTCAGAAAAACATATCTGTCTCACCAACATATCTTATTTATGTCACAAGCAAAATTTAAATTCTTAGACCCAGTGGTTCAGATGCTGTTCATTTTGCAGATGTACAAATGGTCCATCAGAGATGGATTAGAAGATGCCTTGTTTTCCAGGCATGGATCACCTCTCAGTAAGCTGTAGGAGATAGAGTATAAAGATAGGACTTTAATATGGGGCAATGTATTTATTCCCCAGATTCTCTTGGTAAGGAACCTTTGTGGGTGTTCCAACTGTTGCATATGTCTGGTCAGGTATATGACAAAGGGTGCATTACACTCAATGATGGGTCTGATAAAGGCCAAAAAAGTGGTACTATGACTTCCTTGGACCTGGATGTTATGCCCTTACTTATAAGATGGGTAACATAGAATGTTTTTCCTACTACCTCGGCCACATGTTGGTCAAAGTTCGATTACTATGTACATATGTTCCAAGATCCCTGACTACTGGTTTAACTCTTAGGGGTGTCTTATTGATGGAATAATTAGCATGGGTGTCAGTTTTCCCAAAAGGTACTATAATACATTTCTTGGCATTGAGTTTTAGTGTGTGACTATGGCACCAGTCATTTGTCTGTGTTAGACCCTCTTGTAAGATGTTTGTGTCATGGGGGCACTCTGTGAAAGCTTCCAGTTTGTAGTCATATGTGAACTTGGTCATTGAAAGGCCCTTGACATTAGCCTTTACCTCTGAAAATTAGATGCCAAATAGGAGCAGCCCCAGCACAGAACCCTGAGGTATCCCACTGGTGACCAGTCTCTTAGTGGAGGTGATATCAGCAATCCTAACTTCCTAGGTCCTGCCCGTGAACCAGCTGGCAATCCAGTGTGTTATGTAAGGATTTATGCCCAGTTCTGTGAGTTTGTCAACTATAGTTGTGGGTTATTGTACCTAACAATGGGTTTGCCATAACAGTTAAAGTCTTCACCTCATAGTCACAAGATAGAGGGTTTGATTCTGACTTCATGTTATTGGCAAGGCTTAACACAGCCCTTCAAAACAGTTAGCCCACTATTCTTCTATGAGCACCTTAGCCAAGTCCAGTTATGCACCATTTCCCCCCTCATTCATTGCTTTGGTGACCTTCTCAAAGAAGTACACCAGATTTAGTAGGCATAACCTTCCTTTGACAAAGCCAAATTGTGTTGGGTCCAGTGTCTGAACATTGCTTATGTCTTTGTTGATCATTTTCATGACAATTTATTCCATGACTTTGCATATTACACTAGTCAGACAAATAAGTTTATAGTTTCTGGGGTCAGTTGATGGTCCACCCTTGTGAAGTGGAATCCATTCTCATGGCACAAAGCCTGTTTTGAAACTATAGTTGAAAGGTGACTTAGGTGGTCATGATAGGTCATGTTTCAAGCTATTTAGGAGGCATCCCAGGATATTGTTGAGGCCCATTGAGGCTGTTTTTGGCTTTTGCAAGTGCCACCAGGATCTGCCCTGTTGATAGTTGAGGAAGTTATGTTAGTAGGTATTTCATGGGGGGAGGTGGAGGTGAGGAGTGTTTGTGTGTATGTGTACATGTGTGTGTAGGGGTGAGTTTTTGCTAACAAAATGCATGGGCTGCTAGGGAGAACTTTAGTGCGGCCAAGTCTGATAGTGCTAGTGTTCAATTCAGAGTCGTGATAATGAGCTGATGATGAGACAGATTCACAGATGCACAAAGGGCACTGAGTCTGATGACCAGTCTCACCTTACCAGTAACTTTGCTCAAGCAGCATCTCCTTTCTCCAGAAGGGCCACACTGGTCGATCCTGGAGTAAATCTGTTGCTACCCTTTCAGTCATCTTGTTTAGCTTTAAAGGAAGATAGTGAATTACATTGCCTAACATGCAGGGAAGTTTATGCCAGAGGTCTGAGAAGCATTGGGTTATAAATCTATTCTCCCATAATGTTTTGTTTATCTGTCAATAAAGACATAGGTCCCCGATTCTAGTTCTGCTGGAGATATTGGCAACCTTCAAACACTGGACCCCCACCCAGTTTGGGTTCGAGAATCTTGTCTCCTGAACCTGATTGACTTCTTTGAATCAGTCTCCAGAGCTGTGGACGAGGGTAATGCAGTCCACACAGCCTATCTGGACCTCGCCAAGGCCTTTGACACCATCCCCCACTCTAGAATCATAGATAGACTTACTAAGTTGGGCATTAATCCCTACATCTCTCGATGGGTTGCCAACTGGTTTACTGACAGAACCCACACTGTAAAAGTAGCCGACTCCTAATCCAGCTCCAGACAAATGACAAGTGGAGTACCTCAGGGTTCAGTCCTGGGACCGGTCTTGTTTGGCATCTACTTCTCAGAAGTACAGGCCAACACTAAGGGACTCTGGCTAACAAAGTTCACAGATAACTGCAAACTGAGAGCCATTATTGAATCCCCAAATGATGTGGATACTCTACAAAAGGGCCTTACAGAAACAGATGCTTGGTGCCAGATCCATGGGCTCAAGCTCAGTGCCAAGAAATGTATAGTTATCCCCTTTGGGAAAAAACATGTATCCTGTGAATTACCACATAGGTGGCAGTACACTAAACACTGAAAGTGTGATAAGAGACTTAGGGACACAGGTGGACAGTGGTCTCACCTTCGATAACCACATCCCCACAACAGTCAGGAAATCCTTCTTTGTGGCACACCTCATCACTAAGGGCTTTTCATCCAGAAAAAAGGAGGTCATTGTCCCACTGTACTCATCCCTCATTAGACCCATTATAGAATACACTGCCCCATTTGGCATGTACCTCTCAAGACATCTGCAACAACTGGAAAGGCTGCAGAAATACGTCACTAAAAGAATCAAAGGCATAAAGCAGATGCCCAATGCTGACCACCTTAAAAAACTTCAGCTATACTCTGTTGCATATCGTCTACTCAAAGGCGATCTCTGCTTAACATACTAGGCCATGTCAAACCCAGAGCTGTTGGACATGTTACACTTAAAGAAATCCCAATCCCTCAGAGCCACACGCTCCAGGGATCTAAACCTTGTCATCACAATAAGCAAAACATGCTGGTGGGATAGGTTCCTGACCCAGAGACTCCCTAGACTCTGGAATAGACTGCCCATACATGTCAAGCAAAACGCCTCTTTGGCCCTCTTCAAAAGGAACCTTGACGATTGGATGGGAGAAAGGAAATTCACCCCGGGGATCATGTCAGTCACCCTACTAGACAGGGGTCCAGGGAAGTAAATAGTGTGGAAAGAAATAGCCAGGGAATTGTTATAGCTAGGCTTGTATAGGCACTAGGGCCAATAGCCTAGTACCAACCTATGAACCTATGAACCTATTTTTAGTGAGGTACCTCTCAAAGGGGGCATTGTACTCAATAACTGGCCTTACAAATGGTGAGTTTAAGGAAATGATTACCTCTTTAGACCTTGATGAAGTTCTTTTGGCAATTAACTGGACTAAATAAAAGGATTTGCTGACAACCATTGCTACATGATGGTCAAAACAGAGTGAGCTATCAACCCAAGTACCTACGTCCTAACTGCATTTCTGTTTTGCAAAGTTGTGTAGTCTAGACACTATGATAAGAGGAAGTGTGTGGCAAAAGTAATGATATTATATTTTTAGTATTTAGTTTGTGCTCATTCTAAGTACACCAAGAGTTTACTAGGGCAACTTAATTCTGGAGGGTTTAAATGACAAAAAATGACTTGACAACAACCCCCAGTTTGCAATCATCTGCAGGCTTTGCTTACCAAAGGTTACAGTCCACTTCTTTCGAGATCAGAAAAGTAAATACCAAAAAGGATAGATCCCAGCACCAAGCCCTGAGGAACACCACTGACCAATTTCATACTTTCTGATGAAGTACCTGCAGCTTGCACTGTGTGGGTTATGTCTTTCAGTTGAACTGTTATCCATCTTACCACATATGGGTGATTTTTATAACGTTTAGCTTGTGAATGACATCAGCATGGATAATGGTGTCAAACGTCATAGCCAGGTCAAGATATGCAACATGCACTGCATGATCACCATCTGCAGCCAGATTAAATATATTTATATATCTATATATGTAAATATGGGTCTACTTCAAAACATTGAAATCTCATAACATTGAAATTCAAAACAGTGAGACCATAACATCGAAAACCCAAAACAGTGAAAACTCAGAACACTGAATGTGTGCATCATAACATACAAAACTACAACACATATATAAATAACATCCCCTCCACCTATAACAGCACCAAAGTAAAAAATGCACACACCTCCGTAAATTAAATATACCAACTCCTAGATCGCACTACAGTGGAAAAACGTTAATTTCCTGACCCCATTGTAACATGATCACCATACAGAATGTAAACATATGGATACGTTGCTTTCATGGAAGTTAAAGTAGTGTTCTGAGAAGTGCTGGGAGAAGTGAGTAGGGGAAAAAGTGTTTATTTCACCAATCTGTACGTGTTTTTAGGCCATACAGGTAAGTGATTTAGATATTATATTTACATTCTGTATGGTGAACGCGATACATTCAGGTTAGAAAATTAACATTTTTCCACTGTAATGCAATCTTGTAGTTGGTAAATTTAATTTACAGAGGGGTGAGGGGGCAGGGGGGCTTGCCCCCCTGCATAAATGTAGTAAAAAGTGTGTTTGTTAGTTTGGTGTTGTTATAGGTGGAGGGGATGTTATTTGCATTGTAGTTTTCAAACTTATGATGCAAACTTTCAGTGTTCTGAGTTTTTGTTGTTTGGGGTTTTCAGTGTTTTGGGTTTTTGATGTTATGGTTGAGAATTACATACAATTAATACAGTCAGAAATTACAGTTCCATACTTCTGTTCTTCAGAAAATGCATTTGGATGCAAAATCTTTTGTTCTATTAAGTTTTTAAATGAATTAGGGTTATATTTAAAAGGGGTCTTTGTTCCACCATTATTCTTAGCTTTGTCCAGAATTCTTGAGAAAAGTGGTTGAGAGGTATTAATACAGTGGAGCAAGAAGTTTTATTTTTATTTATTTATTTTATTTTACATTTGTTGACCGGGCTAGTCTAACTGGATACATGTCCAGTTTCAGTAGAGGCCCAGGGAGAAAAGCTCCAAGACATATACAAAAAATATGAGGAGATAAGCTTCAAGACAGATACAATATACAATATAAAAAGTTGCAACAGTCCAAAGTTAAACAGCTGCTGGTAATATAAAGTACAGTACTCATCATAAGCATAAGTTAAAGGGGCATTTACACTCTCTTTCTCTCCCTCACATACGCGTACACATGCTTACACACACACACATGCACATACACACACGCACACACACACACACACACACACACACACACACACACACACACACACACACACACACACACACACACACACACACACACACACACACACACACACACACACACACACACACACACACACACAGACACACACATACACACTTTTAACTACTACTGCAGTTACTTTATACAACTTTTGTTTTCTTTATTTTTCCCACACTCATTAAAGTTAGCTTTTTAAGCCACAATTAGTGAGGAGAGAGTAATACAACTGGTCCTTATATTAGCTCATATTGAAATGTTAGCATTCAAAATGCTGAGTGACAACAAGCTGAAAAAAAAGACTGAAACTCATGAAAAATAGTGGAAAGCAAGCCCCTCACATCCCCCAACTTATTTATACCAACTCTGAGATTGCCATACTTCAGAGAAAAGAGAATATTCTAGGAAATGGTCCTCTCAGACTTACTACATTTTTCGGTCATTCAGTCACTGTCTTTTTGTTACTTGCTCTACCAGGTCCTGACATTTCAAATGGTTACCCTTCTATCTGATTCTGCAGTTAATTTTGCTAAGTAAGTTTTTCTTTTTTTTTCTTTTAAGAAGTATAAACAATATGGTATGTTTTTTTCTAATTCTGTACTTCAAAGTGGCATAATACACTGCCATGAAGCCTCTGACTTCTTATCACTCATTCCTTGTATATTAATATGTTCTCCAACAGAATATTATCTGATGTTCTGTCAATTTTTTAATTTGTAGTAATTATTTTTTTTAATACAGGCACCTTAGATATCATTCTAACTACTTCCTACTCCTTCATCTTTCTTTACTTCAACATCTAAATATTTTTTTCAAAATCAGATATCCTATTGAACAATAAATATGTAATCCTTCTACCTAGCTATTTAACAATGTCATTCAGCTATTGTTATTTGCTTGTCAACAGAAAACCTCATTGTCTATATAAGAGCAATAAAACATTATACAATCATAAAACTCACTCTGATACAGGGGTGTAGCTAGGATTTTCAAATTTGTACTCACAGCTCTCAAACTGCTACCCCCCTCCCCAGCCAAGCTACGGCCATTCTTGTAATTCACGGTTCGCTCTTTTTAGTCGATGAAGAGGCATTCGCTGTAATGCCTCTTCAGTAATATAATATAGATTCACTCAAACTCGGTTCCTTGAATTGAAAATGAACCTGAAAGTCAGTTCTTTGAAAAATGCAGCATGGTAGTTGGGGTAGAGGATTCATGCTTTTGTTTTCTGTAACTAAGGTACAGGTTTTGAGCTTGAGTAAATTACTAACCATCTGCTACCCCTAACTAGGGTGTTTCATTCACACACACACTCCTACCTACCTCTTAGTGCAAGAAATATGGACAAAGCCTAAAATAAACAGGGACAGATATTAAATAATGCTCTTGTGGGCTTAGAAATTTGCTAGAATAACATGATTTGTGCTAGTATGAGAAAGTTGGTAGAGTAACAGGATTTGTGCTAGTATGAATTTTTCTAAAGGACATGAAGTCTGAAACTCAAATATCTGTCATTATTTAGCAACTTCAGCCTCAAAAATGAGGAACAGAAAATGTATGGGGCAAAAATCTGGACATTCTGCAAAATTTGGACAGTTGAGAGGTATGCTACCTACCTACCTACCACACACGCACACACACACACACACACACACACACACACACACACAACAAATACCTCTCAACCTCTTAGAGCAACATACCCATAAATAAAACTGAGGCAAAGACACAAAAATAAGGACATTTTTTTTTTAAATATTGCTCTTATAAACTTTGAAAGATAATAGAATAGTAGCAGGTCTTGCATTAGTATGAATTTTCTAAAAGGTATGAAATCTGAAACTCAAATGTCAAATGTCTGCCATTATTTTCTAACTTCAATCTTTAATGATTTGCCACTAATTTGCAGAAAACTGCAATTTTATGAAAAACTGACCAAAAATGTGATGCAAAAATATAAAATTGCCAGACAATACAGCTGGGAACCTGTCAAAGAAGGGACACCATTTTAATATGAGCACTGTTAACTTGAGCAGCTGACAAAATTAGAGAATCTACATGCATTTCTGAAATAAAAGTAATGTATAACTCTGATCATTACGGTTATTTATAATTGTAAACCCTCCACGTTTTCTTCCAAAATTGTTATTTTGCAGAGGGATTCTTAGGGGGAGAGCAACATTTTGAGCTAAAATTGGGGACAGTTGAGAGGCTTGGATATTCCTAATTCTATAAAGTGATTTATTTGCACATACCTCTCAACCTCTTAATGCAGGAAATCTGGACAAGGCCAAATATATTGGGGGAACATACAAACAGTACTAAAAATTGATCTTGTATAAACTTAAGACAGTTGATAGAATAACAGGTCTTGCATTAGCATGCATTTTTCTGAAGATTATGATGTCTGAAACTTAACGTCTTGTCATTATTTAGTGATTTCATTCCTAAATGATTTGCCAGAAAAGTTTTATTTTCACATTCATTGAAACAGCACTGAAACCCACATTCTAAGAAAATACATTTTGCCAGAGGCAGATAAAGATTAACTTTGGGCTATTTTTAAATCATAGGCCCCTTGCACATGAAACATCACATGTTCTTTGATACACCTTCCTGATTGTATTAAAATATATTCCTTGTACAATACAGTACAGTTGTTAAAGGGCGTTTTAAATGTATTGTTTTGAACATTTTTCCAGTAAACAATGAAACAAAATGCATGCAGCAATAATGACAAAACATCCCAATTCAGAACATTTCCATCATAGATGTCTACTCAAACTTCTACAGTCCACCAGTATCAGTAAATATGCACAATCTCTGACCCAGTTAAAGCCATCTACATAATATCACATTAAAGAAATCTGTAACTAATGAAGAGGTTGCTGCTAGCAAACAACTTTATATTTCATTGTTTGATCTACAAATAAAGTGCCAATCCCCTTGAGGAATAAATTGCCTATGTTGTATTAAAAAAATGATACGTTAGTAATATTGCAATAGGGAATGGATGACAAACTGATAACAGGTTCATAGTTACTACTAGATATCTTTGCCAAAAAGGACTACAGCATCCACCCCCCTTTACAACATGGTACAGTATCAGCAATGCATTTACCTACTGTGGGAGAAGAACCCACAGCCTTCTGCATCAAAAGTAAGTATATTACCTGTTGTGCTATTAACAATACAAGCAGACTCAGCATAAGCAGCACTAAACTTTAGTTCCCCTGCAGCTCTCAGCTCCTTGTAAAATGTACTCGACACTCAGCTGTATCTCTGAACTTTGCAGCACAAGAAATCTGGAAAAAGCCAACATTTATTGGGGGGGGGGCAAAAGCCCAAAAACCAGGGACACATTTTAAACTTTGCTTGTATAATTTTGGAAAGTTGCTAGAATAAAATGTACAATCCTTACCACCATGCATGTCTTAACCCAGAACCATATGCACTACAGTCAGTGCAACATACCACTATGCTAAATCAGCAGTTTGAAAAATAGGAAGACTGAAACTTAATGGCTATCATTTAGATAGCTCTCACCTCTTAGCACAGAAAAAGTACAGTTTTGTACCTACCATAAATGTAGATGTTCGAGTGCTTATACAGCTGCAGTCATAACAGATGTTTCTTCCTGTCATCAGGCGGGTCCTCGGTCGGCCGAATTCCAAAGTCTAGGTCCGGCGTCGGTTGTTGTCGCTTCTTCCCTGACGTCAGTGCGACAGGGGTATAAAAGAACCAGCCGACACCATTTTCTTCAGTTTTTCTTGCCCCAGATGTCAGGTGCCCCCAGAAGGAAGGCAATACATAAATTTATGTAATAATGCAATGCAATATAATCAAAAAACAGTAGTTGCAAGCAAATACACCATAAAAGAATACCCCAATCAGGTTGTATGAAGAGGTGTTAGCCATTAGGCCTGTCCCAAGAGGGGAAGGAGGGAGGGAAACCTGGACTGCAGCTGTATAAGCACTCGAACATTTACATTTATGGTAGGTACAAAACTGTACTATGTTCATTGTGCATACAGCTGCAGTCATAACAGATGGGTAGAATCCCAAAGCTAAAAAAGGGTGGTAGGCACTAGGTGGAACTAGGAGGAGCCAGGATGCCCTGCAAGACTGCAGTGGCAAAGCCTGCTCTAGACTTGGAGTATAATGGTAGGTGATAGTGCTTGGAGAAGGTATGTACAGAACTCCAAGTGGCTGCTTCCAAAATATCTTTGGTAGGAACCCCCCTGAGGAAAGCTGCAGAGGTAGCTGTGGCCCTTGTGGAGTGAGATCTGATGCCTGCAGGTACAGTTTTACCATGAAAAGAGTAACAAAAACGTATACAGTGGGCTATCCATTTTGAAATTGTCTGTTTGGAAATAGACTTCCCTTGAGCTCCTGTAGCATAGGACACAAAGAGTTGATCTGATTTTCTGAAAGGCTTTGTTCTGTCCAAATAATAACGCAGCTGTCTGTGAATGTCCAAGGAATGTAGTAGTCTCTCCCCTTTGTTTTGAGGATTAGGGTAAAAGGTAGGTAAGTGGATAGCCTGATTCAAGGCTACCCTGGATACTACCTTTGGCATAAAGGACGGATTGGTTCGTAAGGAAACTCTGTCCTGATGGAAAATGATGAAAGGCTGCACAGCCATGAGGGCTTGTAGTTCTGAAACCCTGCGAGCATAGATGATAGCCAGAAGGAAGGCTATTTTCCAGGACAAATATTGCAGTTCTGTTGAAGCAGCTGGCTCAAAAGGAGGCAAGGTCAGTTTTTCTAGAATGAAATTGAGGTCCCAAGCAGGTACTGGTTGTTTCCTTGGTGGTTTTATATTCTTAGCCCCTCTGAGGAACTGTCTTAAGAGGGGGTGAGAGAATAAAGGAGGATCAGTGTTGTATTCTGTGGAAATGGCTGAGGCATGGATTTTGATGGAGGAGAATGAAAGTCCACTGCTTAGCATCTCTGCTAGGTATTGTAATATTTGAGGTAAATTCAGTATTCCAGAGTTCTGACCCTTTTTCTCATTCCAGGCACAAAACCGTTTCCATTTTGCGGAGTAGGCTTTTATAGTAGAAGGCCTTCTGGCCTCCAAAATGACATCTTGCACCTCCTTGGAGAGTAGGGTCTGTTGTGAATTTAAGGAATTTTCCATGCGGCTAGATTGAGTGTTTTCAGCTGACTGTGAAGGGTTTTGAAGTTGTGCTGAGTCAGTAGAAGAGGCATTAGAGGCAGGATCCATGGCAGGGAATGCGTCAGGCTTCTCAGGAGTGGGTACCAGTGTTGTCTTGGCCAGTCTGGAGCAATGAGAATCATCTTTGGTCTGTCTGTTCTGGTTTTTAATAGAACTTTGGGCAGCAGAGGAAGAGGTAGAAAGGCATAAACTGTCATTGTTGTCCAACTGAAAGAGAGTGCGTCCACTTTCTAGGCCTGTGGGTGAAAGGTCCTTGAGCAGAATTTTGCCAACTGGTGATTTCTGTGGGAGGCAAAGAGATCTATGTCTGGCCTTCCCCATGCTTGAATTATCTTTGTAAACACTTGAGAATGCAGCTTCCATTCATGTGGATCTGTCATATTTCTGCTTAGGTTGTCTGCCAGCGTGTTTTCTTTGCCTGGCAGGTACTGTGCTTGAAGTTCGATTTGTAATTCCAGAGCCATGTTCCAAAGAGACATGGATAACCTGCATAGGGGGTATGAATGGGTTCCTCCCTGTTTGTTTATGTACCACATTACTGTGGTGTTGTCTGTCCTTATCAGTAGCTGGCTTGGATGCAGTAGGTCTTTGAAAGCTATAATAGCATTTATTACTGCTAGCATTTCCTTTTGATTGATGTGTAGGTGCTTTTCTTTTTGGGACCATTTGCCCTGAATGCACCGATCTGTCATGTGCGCCCCCCAGGCATAGTCCGAGGCATCTGTTGTGATGACTTGATTTGCTTGAGGCTTGCTGAATGGGAGACCTGTGTTTCTTTGGCATGCTTGAGCCCACCACAGAAATTCCTTTTAAAGACATGGAATCAGTGGTATTATTGTTTCCAAACTGTGGCTGTGTTGAGACCATAGTTTTTTTAGGTACCATTGTAGTTTTCTCATATGCAGCTTTGCACATGGGATTAGTAGGATGCAAGATGCCATGAATCCCAGAGCCTGCAGGATTTTCCTTGCAATCAGCCTGGTAAAAGTTGCCAGTTTTCTGAAGTATTGAGTTAGTTGCCCTTGTTTCTCTGGCGTGAGGTAGGCCATCTGGGTGTTTGTATCCAAGCTGGCACCCAGGAAAATTATTGTTTAAGAGGGTATTAGCCTTGATTTCTTTTTGTTGACTGTGTATCCCAGAGAATTCAACAACATTATTACAAACGCCAGATGTTTCAGAAGTATGTGCTTGCTGTCTGCTTGGATCAGGCAGTCGTCCAGATATGGGTATATTTGTATCCCTTGAAGTCTGAAGTAGGCAATTACTGATGCCAGGCATTTCATGAACACTCTGGGCACAGTAGATAAGCCAAAGGGCAATGCAGAGAATTGATAATGGGTTGAACCTGCAAGAAATCTGAGGTATCTTCTGCAATCTTGTCTGATTGGGACATGCAGGTATGCCTCCTTGAGGTCCAATGTTACCAGCCAAGACTCCTTGCCCAGCATGGGAAGAAGCTGCTGTAATGTGAGCATCTTGAATTTTGGCACAAGTAAAAATGTGTTTAGGATGGATAGGTCCAAAATAGGTCTCCAATCTTTTCCCTTCCTTGGTACCAGGAATAGTCTGGAATAAAAACCTTGACCCTGTTCTTGTGCAGGTACCGCTTGAATAGCTTTCATGTCCATGAGATCTGAAATTTGTTTTTGTGCCTCTGCCCTTTGATTGTGTGGCAGGTTTGGCATGCCTCTCATTTTTGGAAGGATGTGAAAGTGGAATCTGTAGCCTCTGTCTATAATGTCCAGGATCCATTTGTCTTTTGTGACAACATGCCAATTTTTCGAAAATAATGCCAGTTTTCCACCTAAAGGTGCTGCCATTTGAGCCTTGCTTGGCATGCAAAGGGGAAAGTCATTGGTTCTGCTTTCTGAATGGCTGTGAACTATCCTCACCACCTCTTTGTGTAGGTGCTTGCCATTGTCTGCCTCTAAATGATCCTTGTGATTGTCCTCTGCCCCTTGGGCGCCTGTATCTACCTCTTTGGGGTCTGTCCGTGGCTGGAAAGGACCAATTTTTGGAAGGCCAATTTCTACTGAAACGTGAAGGTTGTACCTGTAGGAAATCTTTTACTGTTTGCATTGATTTTGCCTTTTCCTCCATTTTCTTTAATACCTCCTCAGCTTTAACACCGAACAATACATCTTTTTGCAGAGGGGCATCTAGTAATTTAGCCTTGACATGATCTGGTAAGGTTTGCTCTTTGAGCCAGGCATGTCTACGTATGACTGATCCTGTAACAGCAGCTCTACATGAGGCCTCTAAAGCATCAAAACCACATTGCAAGGTATGTTTACCCACTTGTTCTGCACTATGTATCAAATCCTGCAACTCCTTCAAGTCTGGTTGTTCAGGTTGTGACATTTTGCTTCTCAACTGTGATAACAGAAACTGTTGGTACTTTAACATATGGAACTGACAGTTTAATGCTCTCATGGTTAAGGTGGCCGAGGTGTATACCTTTTTCCCCCACCTTTCTAAAGCTCTGGAATCTCTCTCTGAAGGTAATGGATTTTTAGCAGTGGAAGCCTTAATTCCCTTGGGACCCTGTGAAATAGTTTCTGGGTTGGCCGCATGGCTTTTGTATAGGAATTGGTGTGAGTCAGGAACCCGGTAATACCTGTCTGGCTTGACTGGAGCTGGAGGTAAAGAATCTGGGTTAAGGCAGGCCTCCGAATACACATCATCTAGAATGTCTAAGACAGGAGGTATAGCCAGAGGCCTGTGCTGAGGGAGTAAGAGGAAATCCCTAAGCCTTTTCTTGGAGTCTGAATACTCTTGGCCTTCCCAGTGGAAGTGTTCCCTCAAGGTATGTAAGGTTTCCCCAAAAGAGTAATCCTCAGGGGGGGAGACAGAAGGAATGGACTCCTCTGCATCAGAATCTTCAAAAGGGGAGTACGAATGTTCCTGGTCTTCAGAATGGTCTGAAATAATGGAGGCCTGGTCCGAGGAGGGGGATTCTTCCTCCACTCTGGGCCTTTTGTCCAGGGGGGGGTTGGGAACCCCTGATTAGAGTAATCAAATCCTCAGCCATTTTGAGCATCTGTTTTTTAGGCATGGAGCTTTGAGAAGGGCCCTGTGGAGCCTGTCTTTTAGTATGCATGGCTGCTTTAGACTTAGTGAAAGCCGTGATGGAAAAAGAAGAGGAAGGCCTGTAGACACCTTGAGAGATGGCAGGTCTGCCTAAACTCTGAGTTTCACCACCAAGAGTGGCTTCGGTATCTGTAGCAGGGGTATGGGCCAAACAGCCTGCGACCTCGAGCACAGAAGACACCGCCAATGAAGTGTCGTCGGTAGTCAGGGGCTGCGTAGGCGCCTCACTGAGAACCAGACCACCTGTAGTCAGCTTTGGCATGGTGTCGGTAGAAGTCGCGGACCTCGTATGTCGGTCCTTATCTTTGCGTTTTTTACTCAAAACTGGAGTCGGAGTATCCGACGACATAATGTAATTAAATTTTTTGCCAAAATAGTGTTGGGCGAACTCCGCCCGACGCTTAATAGTGCGTTTGTTGAATGTAGCACAAAAACGACAGGCCAAGACGTCGTGGTCTGGGCCTAAGCAAGGTATGCAGAGGGAATGAAAATCCTTATGCGGTATTTGCTTCCCACATGAAATGCAATTATTAACTTTGTCTGACATCGGTCTGAGGCAAGAAAAGTTTCCCCAACGGGGTACTTAGCTTTCAAGAAGACTTCGGTTGAAAAATATTCGTAATCTCAGGAGCTGGCCGACCGGCACTTGCGAACTGCTTCTGCTTTGGGCACCGCACGGCAAGAAAGACTGAAGAAAATGGCGTCGGCTGGTTCTTTTATACCCCTGTCGCATTGACGTCAGGGAAGAAACGACGACAACCGACGCCAGACCTAGACCTTGGAATTCGGCCGACCGAGGACCCGCCTGACGGCAGGAAAACCCATCTGTTATGACTGCAGCTGTATGCACGATGAACATCCTGGAAAAACAAAGTCAATAATGAGGGAGTACAAATTCAGTTCTCACTTCACATCTTAGCACAAATAACCTGGACAAACAACAAAAACAATAATGGGGGAAATACAACTTCAGTTCTCACTATAGCTGGGGAATACAACTTCAGTTCTCACTTCTCACCATAGCTCACAATTGTTAGAAAACAAAATATGAACAAAGTTCAGAAATGGTGGTGATTAGGGACTTTAGGCTCTTTTTACCCTGAGGCAAAGGTACAGGGTTTGAGCCTAAACACCTATAGCCAGCAGGTGTATTATGTGGGGGGCATTCACACACACACACTCCTTACCTGATAATCCATTCATGCTGTTCACACACACTCCTTACCTGATTATCCATTCATGCTGTTCACACACACTTGACATAACTATAGAATGCCTTGTGGTTGCCTTTATAATCTGTAGCAATTTTGTTTTCATAGCTATCTTTAGATGATTTGATGAGGAATCTCAGTTTTTTGCTGAGGCTAACAAGGGAGTTTTTCCAGTCTTGTGATTTCACTCTTTTCTGCAACAGATTTTTCCTTCTGTTGTAGAGTTTGTTTATGGTAGGGGACCACCAGATTGACTTCCCTTTTTTGGAGGAGAGCATCTTGGTTCTGTTTAGTATGGCCCATTCTATGCACTTGTGTATATGCTCTTACTGTGGATTGGTTTATGATTCAGCAGTCATACACCTATTTTCCATTTGATGCCGTGGAGTTTGCCACCTCTGTTTTTAGAAGCCTAAAATTGGCTTTGGAAAAGTTTTTTACGGTGGTTTCCTTTAGTAGGGGTGTGGATGTGATGTGGATGTCCATGGTGATAAGCTTGCAGTCAGATCTGACCAGGGAGGAATTGATTTCAGGTATAGAGCAATGGTTGCCCATGTTGGTAATGACCAGGTCAAGGATGTTTCTACCCCTGGTTGGGGTAAGAATTAGTTGGTCCAGGGCAATGGAATTAATGAATTCCAGAAAAAGTTAAGCAAGTGTGTTGGTACATGAGTACTTTTCCCAGTTAATGGAGGGGTAGTTAAAGTCTCTCAGTATAAGGGTATTGGGTTGTACCCTAATATTTTCCAGTGTGTTTAGCAATGTGTAGTGGGAGTCTTGGGACATGGTGGGGGATCTATAGCAGGGTACAACCTGGCTTGCAGTTTTACCCAGTGTTAGCTGTACCCGAAGTATCTCTGATGCATTACGTTGGGCTACTTGTCTGGAGGTGTGCATATCTTTTATGAATATGGAGACATCTCTGTCTTTAGTGCTTCAGTCTGGATTAGGGGGCCGAAAGGTGTGGCATGAATTATAGCTTGATAATGCTGTGGTACTCTCCAGAGCCTTGAACCAGGTTTCGGTCACTGCACAGATGTCGATGTTCTCCATTTTAAGGAGTGCTTCAAGTGAGTGCATTTTGAGATTTATGCTTCTAGCATTGAGTAGCATAACCCCCAGATTTTGTGTAATAAAAGGGTTTGCATGTCTGCTACAATGGTTTTTATAGTCATAATTCACCATGCATCTTGTTTCTTGAATTACCAGCATATGCAAGAATCATTTCTACATCAGGATTACTACCCAAGAAAGATCATTACATTCAATGCAGGAATTGCCATCATTTGCATTGCAGAGGTTCACAATTATTATTTTTATTTATTTCCATTTTTTAGTATGGTAGTGTACTTTTAAAGTTTTGATTCCATTTTTATTATTGTCTCTGTTTTATTGATATCCCAATTTCTGGATAAGCAGGATGTGTGGCTCTCTTAATTTTGCACTGTGCCACCTAGTGTGTGTCCTGCCCTAACCTTGTTAAATCCAAGTAGATGTTATCAGCAGGATATCATGTGAACCTATGTTGTAAAACCTTCACTTACTCCATGAAAGTCTGCATTTCTGTTCTTGAATTAACAACCCGATTATTTGTATTTAGAGGCATCTGGCTACACCTACCACACTGTTTATCTAGGATTCCTAAAATATACTTCTTGTCCTTGCTAGCCTTCCCCTGTTATTTCCTTTCTTCCTCTCTTCTGTTTCAGTCTCTAGATTATTACATTTCTCATCATGTTAGGGGTGGGAAAGGAGAAAGCAAGGCATACATTTTAATGTTTTTCAGTAGTACTAGAACTTGTGCATACAAATTGTCCTCTTATTTCTTCTTATGTTGCCAGAGTACTATTTTTAGCCTGTGAATACTTTCAGTGAAATCTGAAAACAAATGTTCTTCCATAAAATGCATTACTGCAGCTATCAAAAACTTAGATTCCATGTTAGATATTAATTTTCCCTTCTTGGGTTTATGCAGTAGACTGATAATGCTTAAAATATTTTGCAAAATATAAAAACTCGTGCACCTCTGTTGAACATTACACCTCCTAACTGTTATAACTTCACATAATTCAGCCTGATGTTTTGTTGTAGCCATCTTTTTATAGTACTGTTTAAATGAGATAGCTGTCATCTTCCCAAAATATTTTCTCAAATATAACATGCTTTGACACTGTACAGCATGTGATTATTTTTCCTACCACATTTATTAAGTGACTAGTTATGATAAAAATGCAATTTCCAAATACAACCAAAAGCTTAGGATAAGACTGAATATTATATATTTCAACACTCTTAATAATTTATGCCATTTTCTATATTTGGATTGTAGGGTTTCAGTATAGACATTTTCTGTGGTACTTTACAAATGGCATGTAGCATTATTTATATAAAGTCCTTGGTGAGATACTTTTACAACTATGACTGAGAATGATGTACTGAACAATTGATCATGTATACGTATATGTACACACACACACACACACACACACACACACACACACACACACACTTCAATTGATTGCCTTCCATTTGTGGACGCTCTTGCCTTCCAACCTCAATGATAATCCATTTGCTTGTACGCTCTTGCCTTCCAACTCAGTGCTTGCACACACTTACTTCAATGATAATCCTCTGTTCGTTGCGCTCCTCTGTTCGTTGTGCTTGCCTCAATGATAATCCTCTGTTCATTGCGCTTTAATCCTCTGTTCGTTGTGCTTGCATACTTCAGTTGATTGCCTTCCATTTGTGAATGTTCTTGCCAGTTCCAACTCTGCCTTCCATTTGTGAATGCTCCAACTCAATTTGCTTGTTTCCCGCCCGCTTGCAGCCAGCCGGACATGATGTGAGCTCACTTCCGACTGGCTGGTATCCTCCTTAAAGGAGCCAACACCTCCTTAAATGTACGTACGTTTTTTTTTTTGTTTTTTTTCAAAAAAGCTACCCCCCCCCTTCTAAAAAAGTACTGAAATCAGTACAGTGCGTATGCCTCCCGACGTCCCTGCTCTGATACATGTATTGTTCCTCCCACATTGTCAGATAAATTCTGACATAACTTGGGACTACTGCTATGTCCAGACCTGCCCCTGAATTGTGTTTACAATATGCACTGTTAATATAAATAAATTATTATATAAAATAATGAAAACTGTTCTGAAAGAATTGCTCTCAGTGTAAGTGACTCCCCCATTAAAAGATCTGTCTATAAAGTAGGCTTACATTGGAGTAATTTTGGCCAGAACACCAGGGAACTTCTGTTATTCTTTTCAATAAATGCTGTGGGATCTTTTACAGTCACCTGAGCAACCAAACACTCAGACAGATAGTGTATCAGTTTAATATCTCATCCAAAGAATGGAAGATATACATTTCCTACAAATTGACACTTCCTATCTATCTATCTGTCTAACTATCTATCTATCTATCTATCTATCTATCTATCTATCTATCTATCTATCTATCTATCTACCTATCTATCTATCTGATCTATCTCTCTATCTATCTGTCTATCTATCTATCTGTACAAAATATGAATATTAGTATACTCAGTCATACATGCATATATAAATATACCTGCACTGAGCTTACCAATTTATACATGCATACTCACAATGTTTTACTTACATTAACCATTTTACAATACTGGAAAAAAAATAAAAATACTTACTGTAGGATTCTGGCCTTCCCTCCTCCACCTGAGCTCACCATTGAGTCAGATGGTCTCATCTCCACCTCCGTAGGTCATCATATCTGAGCCAACACTGCTGCCCAGAGCAAGGGATCCCTGTCATGGATGACGTGTTCCCTAACTCCTTCCACATATCAGTGTTTTTCCACTCACTGTCAGCTACAGCTTGTTTAATTTTCTTCAGGAATGAACTCCTGCAGTAGGTAGAGAAGGATTTTTGGTCTCTTTCTCATACCAGCTTGGAGCTTGAACCAGGGTTCTCATAGATGCCATCCTATGAATTGCTAGTTATAAGATAAAGGAACAAAGTGCAAGTCAGGAGATAAGAGGGTGTAAAACATACCCTCTGTGGTGTGCCATCAGCATGCCCAACCCAGAAGCCATGTAAGGGTGATACCTACGAAACCTATCTAATGGTTATAGTTGGTTTACTAACTAGACTAAGTGAGTCACATTGATTTCTTTTGCTATTGTAATCATTGGCATAACTGGTAAGTGAATGGAAAACTTTCAGCAGTGTGATACCTTCAAATGTGCATAGTGATGTTTTTACATCATATGAATACCTTCAAAATGCTATCAATACTATTTCTTTGTTTATCAACACATTTATAAGAGCATGGTGTTAAAGTTGGTAATGTAACCTGTATTTCTTTGATGCAGTCATTTTTGATGGTAAATCTGTTCATTGTTAGACTTTTAAATGTTGTTGTGGCCCACATTTAAGAAAATCATTTATAGTAGTTTTTAAGATTTTGTGTGAGTCATAGAGACATAGTACTAACAGGTAAGAGTTCAGTTCTACTATTACTATATTGAATAAATATGTGAAAGGTAACGCTTTATTATGCTTTAGCTCTGCCATGTGCTTATGCACATCCGCACCCTCAGTGTCCTTCAGTACAGCTCACCCATGAACTGATTCTTCCTCATATGTTAAATAAAAAACAGTTTTGGCCTCCAGTTATACCTTTTCATGGTATTTGACTAATTTACAGGCCAGTATCTAAACACATAGAAAAGTAAATAATAGTAAAAGAACTAGGAGAACCTGCTGCCTGGAAAAGAAATGTGTGGACTGGGTGCAAGAGACCCAAAAGTTATCATGATGCTGTCTGAATAAAAATTCTGTGTTTATTACTGATTGCATTTTATGAAGCAAAATGGAAATATTTTACTTGTTTAAGAAAGAGCAAAAATTAAGCATTTGGTAGAGTCTCTTTCTAGACTAACTGTATAAAGAGAGGTGACTTCTCATATGTGCTGAAACAAGTCCTGGAAACCATAAAACAGCTACTGAATGATAGAGAATTGAAACCTTGGACTAATTTGCTTTTTGTCTGTTTAGTATAATAATATAGATGTTCCATGCTGAGGTAGCTTAAAGTGCTGTAAAAGAGCAAGACTAAGCTAATACACTAGGAGTAGTTGAGATGTGGTGGTATCTGGTGTAACTGGAATCACATTAGACTGAAATTCAGTTTAAACAGTTCCACGAGTATATACTTTGATGGGATGCTGAGTAGTGTAAGAGGTTTTGGTCTAAATGAGGAAGGCTAAATGGGGAGGGCTCAGCCTATACTAATATATTTATTGATGGAGGCTAAGGTTAGCCAGACAATCACAATGAGATTAGTAAGTAGGGTGTTTAGAGCAATGACAGCTGAGAACTGAGAGGCAAGGTAATACACAAAAATGAAACAAAGTTGTAGCAGAGACATAAAGAGGAAATGGATGATAAAAGTCATGGATATTTATGCCAAGTTGTCCTGACATTCCACAAAAGCTGAGAAATTAAAAATGTTAATCTTAAAGTGTTTACATAATATTTTATTTTCTCCAGCAAAGATGAGAAGGATGCTCACTCTGGTAAATCAAACATGTGATACAGGAGGTTATGGGGCATGGGTGCATATATGCTGTTCATGCCAGAAGCATAATGAGTAATAATTAGAATTGCAAAGGTTATTTGGAAAACTGCTTACCAAAGCAATGACAATTATTAAGTCACTAATTCTTTTAGGATCAGCATCCTAGTGGCATAGAGGGATAAAGCCCTGACTATGACTCATCTGACACAAGTTCAATTAGTATTTGGGGAGGGGGAGGAGTCAGCTGGATGTGTCTGCTGCTCCAGTGTAATTTGGTAGAAATCATACATAGCAATGAAAAGCAGCAGTCAGTCAGGAAAGATGTACTCTGTGGCTGCTCAAGCTGGTAATGGTAGCTCATCTCTCTGCATGTGATGGATCACACATGTGTGGGCATGATGGAACCATAGGCAGGCCTCATGATATGAGGGGGCACCTCATCCCCAATGGGTGGGGTTAAGCTAAATATATAAACTGCAGTCATGGTCAGGATGCCAGCAAGAGTACAACCCACCTCCAATGTCTGTGCTAATAATGGTGGTTCCCTGGACAAAACTCCCCTGGGTGGATCTAAAAGGCTAGTAAACTTTCAGCTTCAGGGAACTGTAATCAGTATTTCATTAAGGAAGCCAGATTGATGACAGGTTAGGAGGTAAAAAGATAAAAAAAATGTTTCTAGACTCTAACATATTAATAAAATGTGTGTCCCCATTATTTTTTATTTTGTTCATGATTTCTCTGTTAAGAGGTTGAAAGCTGCTGTAAGCAAACTGGGATGAAACTAGATTACTTCTTTCAGTTTCATTGCAATCAGACATCAGAGCTGTGCAGAGAAGGTAAATGCCTCTTTGGGGTAGTGGGTGAGGAAGCATGCTACAGGTGAAAATAGAGAGTTGATAACATGATTACTGTTAAATAAAATGATATTGCTTTTTTGGGAAAATCAATGCATTTGTCTAACTGCAGCTAGTTGAAATATGTCACTGTGAACATTAGTTATTTTGTTTTCTTTTTAATGAAACAGAAGAAGTAAACAGAAAGTGGATATAATTTTTGTAGGCAATTGCTGTGTGAAAGAAAATGGGAGTTAGAGGATAATTTCTGAATGATTATTGTCATGGTTCACTGGTGGCATTATCTGCCAAAGGGCAATGTGCCACTTATATTTATGTGATTCTTTCACAGAATTAATATACATTGTTAGAAGGTGTGCATTCTGCTGTCACAGTGTGACTGCTTTTATACATATGTATCTTAATAGAATTTCCTGATTTTTTTACTGTGAATTGCCTTCAGAGAACTGATATGGCCTCTTATACACAGCTAGTAAGTCTAGTGTTTCAAATGGCTTTTGTTGTTACAGACTCCAGCTGTGCTTGGTTTCCAATGGGGGATGCTATTTCACGTCTGCACAAAAGGCCAAGTAAAACTAATTATCTAGAATATGCATACAAAGCCACTGTTATGTCAAAACCAAAACTCCTACATATTTCACCAATATATATATATATATATATATATATATATATATATATATATATATATATATATATATATATATATATATATCATGTTTCCAAGTGGCTAAAGCTGTGGAGTTTAATTCAGAGGTGGACTGTACTGGAAGTTTAAGGTTAGAATTGCAATCTTAAGTATGTTTTGGAGCTGAATATCATGTTTTTTATTAGCTGAAAGCTTTGTTATGAACTCTCAAATGAAGACAGAGATATAGCTTTTCAAAGAGATGCCCTATTGGCTTTAGATCATTCTGCATTAACTGCCATTTTGACATTTTGCATTATACTCTGTTTTTATTTTGTATGCTGTGGTCAGTACACTGTAAGATATTTCATTCAAGTGTCAATATATCAAAAATTTGATATATATAATTCAGAAATAATGTGCACTTTTCTAGATTTAATATGCAGTGCTTACAATGCCATGCTTTCAAGCAGCTAAAGTTGTGGAGTAAATTCAGAGATATACTATACTGGAACCTCTGAGGTTAGTACTGTAGTAAGTATGAATGGCTGACTTGCATGTTGTGGTAAGACATTGTGTGCATGAGGTTTATGGTTTAGAGAAAGGTGGATGCTTGCTGCAAACAGGTTAGGTTCCTTTGTTTTACCTCGGAGTGGTAAGGGCGGGCTTTCTGCAGTGCATAGTGTAAGCTCGCTTCCAGTCAGACTTAAGCTGTAGACACTAAATAAAAGACATTTGAGTTTCAGACTTCATATCATTCAGAAATTGCATATTAATGAAAAAAGCAATTATTCTAGCAAAGTTTTAAGTATATGAAAGCAATATTTAAAATTTGTCCCTGATTTTGGATCTTTGTCCACTCACTGTTTTTGGCTTTGTCCCTGATTCTTAGGCAAAAAAGTTGAGAATACCTATGTTGTGGTTGATTATAGGTGCAATTATATACTGTGGATATTAGTAGTAGTAGTGGTAGTACTATTACTAACCCATCCACTGGGGATGCACAAGCCAGTGCATTTCTTTGTGCTGGTCCCAAGCCCGGATAAATAGGGAGGGTTGCGTCAGGAAGGGCATCCGGCATAAAACTTCGTCAAATAATTTCATGTGGACACCAGTAAATATTTCCATACCAGATCGGTCGAGGCCCGGGTTAACAACGACCGCCACCAGTAAAGTTAGCCAACAGGGTGCTGGTGGAAATTGGGCTACTGTTGGCCGAAGGAGGAGAAGAGGTGGAAGGCATGGCTGAAGGCAGGAAGAGAGGAGAAAGGCTAGGACTGTGGTAGTGAGGGTCGGAACTTTGAATGTTGGCAGTATGACTGGTATAGGGAGAGAGCTAGCTGATATGATGGACAGAAGGAAGGTTGGTATATTGTGTGTGCAAGAGACCAGATGGAAGGGGAGTAAGGCTAGATGTATCGGAGGTGGGTTCAAATTGTTTTACCATGTTGTGGATGGCAGGAGAAATGGTGTAGGAGTTATTCTGAAGGAACAGTATTCTAAGAGTGTTTTGGAGATGAAAAGAGTGTCTGATAGAGTGATGTTTATGAAGCTGGAAATTGATGGTGTAATGATGAATGTTGTTAGTGCATATGCTCCACAAGTTGGGTGTGCAATGGATGAGAAAGAAAAATTTTGGAGTGAATTGGATGAAGTGGTGATGACTGTACCCAAGGGTGAGCGAGTGGTGATTGGAGCAGATTTCAATGGGCATGTTGGTGAAGGGAACAGAGGGGATGAGGAAGTGATGGGTAGGTATGGTGTTAAACAAAGGAATGCAGAAGGTCAGATGGTAGTGGATTTTGCAAAAAGGATGGACATGGCTGTGATGAATACATATTTTAACAAGAAGGAGGAGCATAGGGTGACATACAAGAGTGGAGGAAGATGCATACAGGTGGATTATATCTTATGTAGGAGGGCCAGTTTGAAAGTGATTGGAGACTGTTAAGTGGTGACCGGGGAAAATGTAGTTAGGCAGCATAGGATGGGGGTTTGTAGGATGACGTTGGTGATCAAGTAGAGGAGGAGGAGTATGAGGGCAGCACCAAGGATCAAATGGTGGAAATTGAAAAAGGGTAATTGTGAGGTGGAGTTCAGGGATGAGTTAAGACAGGCACTGTGTGGCAGTAAAGAGTTACCAAATAGCTGGGTAACTACTGCAGAGCTAGTAAGGGAGACAGCTAGAAAGGTGCTTGGTATGACATCTGGACAGAGGAAGAACGACAAGGAGACATGGTGGTGGAATAAGGAAGTACAAGAGAGTATACAGAGAAAGAGGTTGGCAAAGAAAAAGTGGGATTGTCAGAGAGATGAAGAAAGTAGACAGGAGTATAAGGAGATGAGGTGCATGGCAAAGAGAGAGGTAGCAAAGGCTAAGAATAAGACATATGAAGAGTTGTATGAAAGGTTGGACACTAAGAAGGGAGAAAAGGACCTGTACTGACTGGCTAGACAGAGGGACTGAGCTAGGAAAGATGTGCAGGAGGTACAGGTGATAAAGGATAATGAGGGAAACATACTCACATACGAGGAGAGTGTGTTGAGGAGATGGAAAGAGTACTTTGAAGGGTTGATGAATGAAGAGAATGAGAGGGAGAGAAGGTTGGATGATGTAGGGATAGTGAATCGTGAAGTACAATGGATTAGCAAGGAGGAAGTAAGGATAGCTATGAAGAGGATGAAGAATGGAAAGGCTGTTGGCCCAGATGACATACCTGTGGAAGCATGGAGGTGTTTAGTTGAAATGGCAGTGGAGTTTTTAACCAGATTGTTTAATGAAATCTTGGAAAGTGAGAGGATGCCTGAGGAATGGAGAAAAAGTGTTTTGGCACCAAATTTTAAGAATAAGGGTGATATGCAGAGCTGTAGTAACTACAGAGGGATTAAATTGATCAGTCACAGCATGAAGTTATGGGAAAGAGTAGTGGAAGCTAGGTTAAGAAGGGACGTGATGATTAGTGATCAGCAGTATGGTTTAATGCCGGGAAAGAGCACTACAGATGCGATGTTTGCTCTGAGAATGTTGATGGAGAAGTACAGAGAATGTCAGAAGGAGTTGCATTGTGTTTTTGTAAACTAAGACAAAGCATATGACAGGGTGCCTAGAGAGGAGTTGTGGAATTGTATGAGGAAGTCAGGAGTGTCAGAGAAGTATGTAAGAGTGGTACAGGATATGTACGAGGGTAGGGTGACAGCGGTGAGGTCTGCTGTGGGAATGATGGATGCGTTTAAGGTGGAGGTGGGGTTACATCAAGGATCATCTCTGAGTCCTTTCTTATTTGCAATGGTGATGGATAGGTTGACAGACGAGATCAGACAGGAGTCCCCGTGGACTCTGATGTTTGCAGATGACATTGTGATCTGTAGTGAGAGTAGGGAACAGGTAGAGGAGACCCTGGAGAGATGGAGATATGCTCTAGAGAGAAAAGGAATTAAGGTCAGCAGGACTAAGACAGAATATATGTCTGTGAATGAGAGGGAGGATAGAGGAATGGTGAGGATGCAGGGAGTAGAGGTGGTGAAGGTGGATGAGTTTAAATACTTGGGGTCAGTAGTTCAGAATAACGGTGAGTGTGGAAGAGAGGTGAAGAAGAGAGTACAGGCAGGATGGAATGGGTGGAGAAGAGTGTCAGGAGTGATTTGTGACAGACGAGTACCTGTAAGAGTGAAAGGGAAGGTCTACAAGAGGGTAGTGAGACCAGCTATGTTATATAGTTTGGAGACAGTGGCATTGACAAAAAGGCAGGAGTTTGAGCTGGATGTGGCAGAATTAAAGATGTTAAGATTTGCACTGGGTGTGACGAGGGTGGACAGAATTAGGAATAAGTATATTAGAGGGTCAGCCCAGGTTGGAAGGTTTGGAGACAATGCCAGAGAGGCAAGATTACGTTGGTTTGGACATGTGCTGAGGAGGGATGCTGAGTATATTGGGAAAAAGATGCTAAGGATGAAGCTACCAGGTAACAGGAAAATAGGAAGGCCTAAGATAAGGTTTATGGATGTGGTGAGAGAGGACATGCAGGTAGTTGGTGTGACAGAGCAAGATGCAGAGGACAGGAAGAAATGGAAACAGGTGATCCACTGTGGCGACCCCTAACGGGAACAGCTGAAAGAAGATGATAATGATGATGAGTAGTAGTAGTAGTAGTACTATTACTATTTATTTTTGTTGTAGTCAAACATCTGAGGGATACACAGTAGAAAAGTGGCTATAAATTGCTGGGTATAGAGGCAGTCTGTGGATAAATATGACTTACCCTGCTGACGTTTGATCACAATTATACAGTTTCTGAGCTTGCTTGGCAGGAGGAATATCATCAAATGCATTGTATTTTGCTCATATCTGTGTAAAGTGATCATTGGTGTGACTTAGGCTTGCATGTGTGCATGTTTGGAGATGTAGTGAATCGAAGAGTAACAAGTTGACCTTATTTTTTGAACTTCAGACATTTACAAAATAACTGAGTATCTTTGGGAGTCTGTTGGGGGTTTGGGTAAAACATGTGTGAAAGCAAGTGATCACTGACACAGATGCCACAGTGAGTAGTGTTGCAATGTCACAGACTATTGGCTGTGATTCCTTCTGTGTGGAGTCTGCATATCCTCCTTGCCTCTGAATGATTTTATCCAGGTGTTCTGGTTTCCTCTAACATCCCAAAGACCTGTTATAGGTGAAGTGGAATTCCTTAAGTTTGCTTGTATCGGATGGCACAATGAGTAATATTGTCTCCCCAAAGCAAGAGATTTTCTGATCGAGTTCCTAGCTGGAGTGCCATCTGTGCAGAGTTTGCATGTCCTTTGTATGTTTATAAAATATCTTATGGAAAACTGGTGCTGCCACTGTAGTCATCCACCATGAATATTCCCTATCTTTTAGCATCTACTTCTCCTCTCTCTACTCCCCCCTCCCCCTTACTCTCCTCCTCCTCTTCTAGTACTCTTACTCTCCTCTCTTCATTCCCCTCCTTCCCTCTTACTATCACCTACCTTAACATATGAAACTTATATCCACCACATGTATAAATTAAATTGTTTAAAGATGTCTTACTAAACCTCATAATGTTTTTACTATGAATCTACATATATGTATGTTTCTTTATACTCTGGATGTTAATTTCAACTGATTCTGTAACAAATGTTTTTATGTAATATTATATCAAAAATAAGGAGCTTTTCTCCCCGGGTCTCTGCTGAAAATGAGCCTTTGGCTCAGCCAGACCAACTCGGTCAACAAATGTAAAATAAATAAAAAAAATAAAAAAATAAAATGTATGTGTGTTTTACCCAGGTTTCCTTCCTCATCTCAAGGACATGTGGCAACTCCACTAGACAAAAATTCTTAGAACTACGCAATAGAGTCAAAAAGCTAATAAAAAAGGACAAATTCCAATACTACCAGTCTGCCCTAGACTCCTCACAACACAGCCCCAAACAATTCTGGTCCTCCATAAACTCCATCCTACACCCAGGTAAAGTCAGTACCCCTCCTCCAAACATCCCTCACTCCTCAGAAAATATTGCTACCTCATTCAACACACACTTCACCCAAACCATACTATCACTAGCTAAACAACACAACCCCCTCCCCTCCAACCCACACCTTCAACTAGTAATCTCCCCACTGCCTTCTCTTTTTCTCCTGTACCTACCTCCAGCATAAAAAAACTCTTAACTAAACTTAAACCCACCAAATTAGCAGCAGACAACCTCCCAAGTGAATACCTACAAATCGTAGCTGATGCTCTGGCCTACCCAGTTTCCATCTTGATTAACCGATCTCTGTCAGAAAGTTACATTCCCACACTGTGGAAAGTATCACATATAATTCCCCTCCACAAAGGCGGACCGTCCACAGAACTAACCAATTACCACCCCATAGCTATTATCTCTCCACTCTCCAAAATACTAGAGAGATGCATACACTCTCAGGTCTCAGACTACCTCCTCACTAACAACCTCCTTTCCAGTACTCAGCCTGGTTTCCGACCAAACCATAGCACCACCACTGCCTTACTCTCCTTTACTAACACTATCCTTCAGCATAAAAACAATGGCTATCTCTCCTCTGCTACTTTCCTAGACCTATCTAAAGCATTTGACATGGCCCCACACAAACAACTTATCTCTGTCCTCAATAACCTATCCTTCTCACAATCAGTCACCAACTGGTTTCAAAGTTACCTGTCTGACCGCCAACAATCCATTGTATGGCAGAATGACATATCTCCCCAACTACCTGTCTCCATAGGGGTTTCCCAAGGATCCATCCCTGGACCCCTACTCTTCTCTGTTTACACCAATAATCTAGCCTCTGCCACCAAATGTGGCACACTCATACAATACACTGATGACTCAACCATCATCTGCTCAGCCCATTCCCTACCAAAACTGCAAAAAGTTACACAGGAAGCCTTTTCCTCTGTTGAAACTTGGTTATCCAATGCCCAATTAATACTCAACCCAAACAAAACTAAACTACTCATCTTCCAACCCACCAAACATACTCAAAACAACTCTCACTTTAACATCACAGCAAAAGACAACACCACTATATACCCAACTGAACACACCAAATTGCTAGGAGTGGAAATAGACAATAAACTAAAATTTGACATTCACATATCCATGACCATAAAACAAGTCCACAAAAAACTAGGAGCGTTATACAGAAATAAGTAATTTCTCACCAAAGCAGCAAAGATTTCAATAGCAAATTCCCACCTTATCTCCACCCTACCTTATGCCTCTCCAATATATACCAACCTAAGGCAATGCGATCTAAACAAGTTAGAGACCTGTTACAACAAAATTGCCAAATTCACCACAGGGGTATCCTACCGTAGTCAACACTGTCTCTCACTTGCTGAACTGGACTGGCTTGAACTCCCTCACCTCCTTCAGTGGTATCAACTGTCACTCGCCCACAAACTACTAAACCATCCACTAAATGTCCCATCCCTCCAGAATCTACTCCAACCCTATCGCACCACCAGACCACTAAGATCCAGCAACAAAGATCACTTGCAGATCACTAAAGCCAATAACTCTGCT
This sequence comes from Protopterus annectens, assembly GCF_019279795.1. Taxonomy (NCBI): domain Eukaryota; kingdom Metazoa; phylum Chordata; order Ceratodontiformes; family Protopteridae; genus Protopterus; species Protopterus annectens. The sequence goes on from NC_056727.1 coordinate 281,606,874, forward strand.
GGTGAAGCACTATTCTCTTGCACCATAGCCAAATTATGGAACTCCCTTCCACCCACAATTACCTCCGTACCATCATGCACCCACTTCAAAACTTTACTAAAAGCGCACCTAAAAACATGCTGGCTATGCCCTTGCAACTCCCACTCTAACATCATCCACCCCATCCAATCACTACCTTACTTTCCACTCCACTAACTACCTTGATTATAGCAAGCTCAGATACTCATAAGCCTAGTACTTATTATACAGCAGGAACTTCTCATTGTAACATTTGTTAATGCCTGTTATGTACTTCGCAGATAAAGATTCTAGTTGTCTACTGATGTAATATGTTCTTCATCTGTAAATATTTTGTAAGTAATTGCTATGTTAAATAGTTAATCGCTATGTAATCCAATGTAACTACTGTCTGTTTATTTTAATTGTGGAGCTTTTCTCCCCGGGCCTCCACTGAAAATGGACCTATGTCCAGTCGGACACTCCCGGTCAACAAATTTAAATAAAATAAAATAAATAAATAACTGGATTATCAACTCTAAACTATCAGAAGGTGGGGCTACCTGGTATGTATACGATACAGAAGGAAGGTCTGGAATATATACTTCCTCTCCCTATTTGTCTAGCAGACTTTGGGACTGTACTGGCTGATGCTGTAGTCACTACAGGAGCCTGATGTGGAATAACAGTGCTACATGGATGGATAAAAAGAGTGCAGTGTGTGTGTGTGTGTGTGTGTGTGTGTGTGTGTGTGTGTGTGTGTGTGTGTGTGTGTGTGTGTTTGTGTGTGGGTGTATTTGCATGCATATGTATGTGCGAGCATGTGTGTATAGGTTCATAGGTTCATAGGTTCATACTAGGCTATCTGCCCTGGGGCAATTACAAGCCTAGCCCGATTTTGTTTGGCTTATGCCACTCCTTGATTTGAGTATACTGTGCCCTTTTTAAGGTTTATAGGTTCATAGGTTCATACTAGGCTATCTGCCCTGGGGCAATTACATGTTTTATATGTCTTTGTGTGTGTGTGTGTGTGTGTGTGTGTGTGTGTGTGTGTGTGTGTGTGTGTGTGTGTGTGTGTGTGTGTGTGTGTGTGTATATATATATATATATATATATATATATATATATACATATGCATCTTATGATAAACTTGGCTTGTCAAGGGTGGTGTTTAGTGTGTGGGTGTGTGTATATGTGTGAAAGAACTCATCACTGGTTTTTATCTGTAGACATAAACAAGTATTGGGGAACACATACAGAGTTCTTCTTTGTAGCAGTTTAAAAAAATAATTAGTTAACAAATAATCATCTTGCAAAATAAGACATACAATACACCACAGAACACCTAGGCTCTCAGAGCTTCTGGGGGCCTGGGTGACCCCCAACCATTCCTGCCTGTGTAAGCATGTTTTAACACTCTCTTAGTGGAGAGGTGACATCCTTAACCTCTGATTTCAGGCACACCTAGTCTAAAGCTGGTCCTAGTCAGAAATGCACAAACGGTCCCTATAGCTTGTGTGGGGACTATGAGCAGTGTGATCATTCTTTTTATTTCTTTCGTTGCTCACGATTAAATCTTTGATATGTGCACAGTTTGATACAGTGTGTGTGGGGCATGTGAAAGTGTGGTTATTATTTCTTTAACCTTCCACACAATCAAACCTCATGGGTTTCTACAGAAGGTTATTATAGCTTGTCTCGGGGTAGTACATGGACTGGGAGCAAGAGGTTGATATACATTACTGGTTTTTCACTTTTTTCATAATCAACCATCATACACGTATAGTGGTCTTTGTCTTTGGTGCGTAGGGACAAGTAAGCAGGCAGTGTATCTGTGTCTGTCAATAACCAGTAAAAATATGCTACTGCAACTATTTGTTCCTCCACTTTGGTCCCAATCTGACATCAGAAGTGTGTATAAGAGATAACTGCCTTTTGGGACAGAGGTTGGGAAGCATGTCATATATATATGTATGACAGCAGCAACATGAAATACATGACTGCAGCTTTTTTTTCACTTTCATCTCAAAGTATCAGCAGAAGTGCATACAGAAGCTAACTAGCTTTTTTGGTGTGGGGGAGCAGGCAGGCAGGCACTATTCGCAGATATATTTTATGTATTCTCTGAAGCATTTGTCTTCTTAATTCTTAACCAAATTCTTAACCAAATTCATAATTCTTAACAAAAGAAATGATTAGGGACCTCAAGAGAAAGACAACAGTACACCAACCACTCACTATCAAAGGGGGGTAGTACAGAAAGTCAAAACAACCAAGTTCCTGGGTCTTCACATCTCAGATGACCTCTCCTGTACTGTTAATACCAACCATATAGTCAAGAAGCCTCAACATAGGCTTCACCACCTGAGAAAGCTCAAAAAGCCAGGCTCCCACTATCTGTTCTTACCACTTTTTACAGGGGAGCTATCGAGAACATCCTCACTAGCAACTTCATAGCATGGTTCAAAAAGAAGAAATTACAGAGGGTGGTGAGGATGGTTGAGATAATCTTGGGCACAAACCTCCCTTCTATTCAGGAGCTTTTCTTTACAAGAACAAGAAAGAGAGCATACAAAATACTAGCTGATTCGACCCATCCGGCCCACAACAGGTTCTCACAACTTGCGTCTGGAAGGAGGTACCACAGCTTCTGCTGTAGGACTACCAGATTCAAGAACAGTGTGTATCCTACAGTGTCCTCTCCTGCTCAGCTGGTGAACCTGGGAATATTGAGGCAATGTTACAATTGCCTCCTGTACACAGACAACCCTCTCCTCCTCCCACAAAACACAAATACATGCGAGAGATGCAACTATATGGCCAAACTGGAGGCTGAGCTCTCTCAACATAGGACTGGCAAGACCAGTCAGGAGGAGAAGGGTACCACACACACTATAGACCCAGTCTCACATAGTACCATCACAACCTCAAATCATACACATAAACACACAAAGACATACTCGGCGGCTCTGATCAAAAATCTACCAAAACAGCAGAGGCCACCAAAGCAGACACCCAAACAACCACCACCTCAGAACACAACACCTGCAACACATAGACCTCACAGTCAGAGTGTCAAACAGTCACAGCCCTTAAGGCCAAACACAATGCCAGACACACTAGTCATTGGTGACTCTATAGTCAGACACACTGACGTCCCGCTCACCAGACTGAGTAAGGAGAAGGTCACAGTAAGCTGCCTGTCGGGCGCTAGAATCCGCCACATAACGCAAGCACTCAGGTCTCTCAACAGCAGGTACAAATACGACTCAGTCATTGTCCACGCTGGTGTAAACGACCTGAGACGTACCTCCTTGGACTACATGAAAAGAGACATTGAGGAGCTCTCTGATTATGTAGCCCAGGCAGGTATGACCCTGACCTTGAGCAGTATCCTACCTTCACCAAGAATGATGCCACAATACAGAGATAAGATGATCAGCTTTAACAATTGGCTTAAACTCTGGTGTCATTCAAAGGGGATCCAATGTCTGTCTGCCTGGGATGACATGCTGGACAAGCCACGCTGCTTCAAGGGACGGCTTGCACCTGTCACCCCTGGGATTCCGGATATTGGCAAAGGCTCTTGCCACCCCCATAGTGCCTTTTTAGGCAAGGCTCAAATTCTAAACCTACCACCCTAGAACACAAAAAGGAAAAACTAAGGGTAATGCTGCTCAATGCCAGAAGTCTAAATCTCAAAATGCACGCACTCGAGGCCCTTCTTAGTATGGAGAACATCGATGTCTGTGCAGTGACAGAAACCTGGTTCAAGGCTCCTGAGAGCACCCCAGCACTATCAGGTTTTACCTCTTATCATGCGTTCCGGCCCCAAAATCCGGACAATACCAAGAAAGGAGGGGGTTATCCATATTCATCAAGGACACCCACACCTCAAGACTGGTGGCAAGCACGATGCATCGGAGACCATCCAGGTGCAATTAACCATAGGCAAGACTGCTCTGCAAATTGTAGCATGTTACAGGCCACCCTCACAAACTCAGGAACCTCACATGGCCTTCCTGAAAACACTAGAGGATAAATGTATTACCAAACACCATCATACTAGGTGACTTCAATTACCCTAATATAGACTGGGAACACTACTCAAGCCCGAACACTCTAACCCAAAGATTCCTGGAGTTCATAAACTCAAATGCCATGGAACAACTAGTCACCATCCCCACAAGAGGAGAAAACATACTTGATCTCATCATCACGAACATGGGAGCACAATGTTCAACACCGAAGTATACCCTCACTGGTGAGATCAGATCACAAACTAATCTCACTGGAGGTCCTCATCCCACCCCACCTGAAATAAAAAGACCACAGTAAAGAACTTCTCGAAGCCGACTTCACACTTCTAAAGACTAGTGTGGTCTCCTTTAAGGCCCCGAGCCGGCGGAAAACAGTACTCAAGCCGCTGAATCACTTACAAATGCCTTCTACCAGCACCTGCAGGACTGCATGGATAAGGCAATCCCAAGCAAAACAAAGACTCTTTGTACCAAAGGCAAGCATCCAGTCTGGTGGACCCCAGCCATAAACAAACTCTACAACAAAAGGAGGAAGCTACTACAAGATAGAGCAAAATCCTTAAAAGGTAAGACACCCTTGATCACTATAAGTAAAAACTAAGAGCTCTCATAAAATCATCCAAAGCAAATTTTGAGAGAAAAATAGCTAAAGACTCAAAAGACAATCATAAGGCCTTCTTTAGCTATGTTAGAAACCTGGGAGGAAACTCCCAGATATGCTCAGAACTAGTTCAAAATGATGTGAAGATTACTGATCCTACAGACATTGCCAACATACTGGCTGACAGGTTCAGTGCAAAATTCTCCCCCCCCAAAAGGAGAGATATCTATACCAAGCGACTGCAGCCCCCCAAACATCTCCAACACCCAAGTGAGAACTGCTCTCTCCAAAGCAAAAAACACAGCATCCATGGGACCTGATGGTGTCCCCGGCTGTGTGCTCCACGAACTCAACGAGGAATTAAACCCACAGCTAGGACAGCTGTTTAATCATAGTCTTATCTCTGGATACGTACCCAGGGAGTGGCGCACTGCAACTGTGGTCCCACTTCACAAAGGCGGTGCCTCCACCGACCCTGGAAATTACCGGCCCATTAGCTTGACAAGCCTTATCTGCAAAGCCATGGAGAGGATCATAATGGACCTCATAAATGAATTTGCAGACTTTGGATCCATCCCAGTTTGGCTTTGTCAAAGGCAGATCATGCCTTCTAAACTTGGTTGACTTTTTCGAAACAGTCACCAAAGCCATTGATGAGGGAAAGGCAGTCCATACAGCCTACCTCGATCTGGCGAAGGCCTTCGATACAATACCCCACTCGGGTATCATTGAAAAACTCATCAGCTTAAATGTTAACCCATACATCACAAGATGGGTTGCAAACTGGCTGAGTGACAGAACCCACAGGGTCAGAGTTGCTGGCGCCATGTCAGACTCAAAGCCTGTCACAAGTGGTGTACCACAGGGCTCAGTCCTGGGCCCACTCTTGTTTGGCATCTACTTTTCCGAGTACAAGCAAACACAGGAGGGTTATGGCTGACAAAGTTTGCAGATGACTGCAAACTGGGCGCCATAGTAGAAAATACATCTGACACAGATATCCTTCAGAAGGGTCTCACAGAAATGGATAACTGGTGCCAGAGCCATGGCCTAAAGTTAAATGCCAAAAAATGCATAGTCATACCCTTCGGGAAAAACAAGGTTACCCCTAGCTACCAAATAGGTGGCAATCCACTGAGCACAGAAGAAGTTATCAGGGACCTGGGGACCCAGGTTGATAGTAGTCTGTCATTCGACACCCATGTAGCTAAAGTAGTTAGGAACACCTTCTACATTGCCCACCTTATCATGAAGGGATTCTCATCTAGATCAAGGGAGGTCATAGTCTCCCTATACTCATCACTCATCAGACCAATGATTGAGTACAATGCCCCATTCGGAATGTATCTGACCCGACACTTGCAGCAGCTGGAGAGGCCACAAAAGTTCCTCACCAAAAGGATAAAGGGTCTCAAACATCTGTCCTATGCTGCCCGACTGAAAGAACTCCAGCTCTATTCAGTAAACGCACTTGCTCAGAGGTGACCTTTGCCTAACATACAAGGCCATGTCAAACCCAGATTTGATGAATATGCTTCACCTCAAAAAATCTAGATCCGTCAGAGCCACAAGGGCGGGAGACTTAAACCTTGACACGGCTATTAATAGGACGTGCTGGAGGGATAGATTCATCACCCAAAGACTCCCTATGCTGTGGAATAAAATCCCGGTATATGTGAGGCAGAGCACCTCGCTGGCCTTGTTCAAGAGAAATCTTGACCAATGGATGGGAGATCGCAGATATACCCCAGGGATTACCTCAGTGTCACTGCTCGACAGAGGCACAGCAAAATAATGGGTATAGTTCCCCATACTAAAGGGGTGGCGTAAGCCACAAAACTATGGGCTAGGCTTGTAAATGCCCTCGGGCAGATAGCCTAGTATGAACCTATGAACCTATGAACCTATGAGCTATGAAACTTATTAACTCAGACACCAACCATAATACCTGATACATAAAAGCTTATTTTTTCATTTAGTCCTGCTGCTCTGTGCAGTTACCACCAGTATTACTATTATGCAATATGATGACTATACTGAATCATGTCTAAGGTTAGCAAGTGCAATGTGGTAACTAAAGAGCTGCTATTCACTAGTGTCTATTTATTCCCTGTCTTAATGGAGAAGGGTATTTATTTATTTATTATTTATCAGTGGATAATGGGTATTGAGTGTGTTTTTGGAATGGAAACTACTTATTGCATGTCATCCGTGTTATTTTCTTTCTTATGTTATTCTCTGATACTGCTGTATCTATATTAGTTGCCCTGCATTTCTCTTGTGAGCTGACATTTGTAATTTTGTTTAGGCTGCACTTATGTGGTCCTAAATGAAAATAAAGTTTCATTAACTCTTTGAATTTATTGGGACCTACTCTTTTGTCAGTTTTGAACATTAGGCTTGAACACAACTTATTTCTTCATTAAAAATAAATAAATAAATAAGACTAAATTTCTTCCCTTAGTCAAGAATTTTGTTCAGTCTATCATTAGGTCAAACGTTTAGGGAGAAACATTCCAAAATTCATTTCAGGGCATCTAGAAACCTATGGATTCCCCCTACTCCTCCCAAATTCCCTAGCTTAATTCAGTTATTTCCTTCAAAATTATTGCAGTACAGACTTGCCTTATAAGTCGGTGTTGAAAGAGTGCAGGAAAAAGTGAAAAAGAGTAATTGTAAACTTCTTTCCTTAGTCATGAATTTTTCAAGCTATCATTCAGTCCATGGGTTGAGAAAAAATTCAGCCCATGGGTTGAGGAAAAAAGTTGTGTAATTCGCCTAGGACCATATGTGACCCTGAGTTTTTAGCTATGGCCTCTTACATGTGTTGACTGCATTTCCTCCCTGTATCTGTGTTGATTTATCCATGTGTTCTGATTTCCTTCAGCACCTTAAAGATAAGATGTAGGTGAATTGCACTTCCTCCAATTTGCATGTAGGTAAATGTGCATGTGTTTGTGCGTCTTTAGATATGCCAACCTGGCATATCAAAGGCAGTATCATTATATGTGTACTTGGGTGAAAAGAAATCAATGCATCTTATGACAGACTTGGCTTTCATTCTTAGTGACAGTGTGTGTGTTTCGAAAACGATATCAAACATAGTTGTCTGTGGACATGCATTTTTTGGTCTTTTTCTTGACCTCGTCAGCACAGAATAAGTGGATAATTTGGCTATAGTTCAGAAACACAGGGTCTTTAAACCCAGCTGATGCTCATAAAGATTAAAGTGTTTGCAAAAATATCCCAACTAACACCCAAACCAAAGGGTATGCACATCCACAGTTTGTAGAGTTTGGCTTTATTAGCCTGAAGGTAACCATAAAGACTTAAAAAGTAAAAATAGTCATGGACAGTCAGAAGCCATGTAGCTGAAACATTTGATATCTTTAAGGGGTCATTTGCATATATCCCATGGACCTCCATTACAGGTCGGTTGTGTTTTTCTTGCAGTTTTTACTGAATTGTCTGTGTGACCCTCTTACCCTTTGGTTTGGGTGTTACTGATTTCCAGACCCAGGAAACACTTCTTTGTCATGTACATTTCAGTTACAGAATGACAAGGAGAGCCAGGCCGGGATAGTCATTAAAAGCAGAAGAACAGATGGAGCTGTTTAATGTTTAACTGGGACAGCACATCTGATTTGCTTTTCTGGTTATAACTCAGCTAGAACAAATCTAAAGGAAAATGGGAAATAGGATAAAAATAAGGCTCAGTCGCCTAAGGAAAACAGTATACTGCAGCATAGCAAAATACATTTCTTGCATGTACTGTGCAGCTTGACAGTATGGTATGTTTTAAAGGAACAGAAAATAAAATTAAGTTATAAAATAGTAAAACAAAGCTGTTAAATATATTATTGGAGTTAACAGCAGAGGTGGAAATATATTACTGTTGTTAACAGCATAAGTAGGAAAGTTATTTTAAGTACTGTAATAACAAAAGGAAAAATAACAACGGAAAACAGGCAGAAGAAGACAATAATCATGCCAAATCTGTAAATGAATGACAAACAGGAGGGCATGAAATACCAGGTGATGATAAAGCAACTGTAAGTGAAAATGAGTTTAATGATAAAACACATAGAAAGACTGCTGGGTCAGAGGGAAATTAATGACATATACTTACCTGAAATTAATGACATATACTTACCTGAAATTAATGACATATACTTACTTGAAATGAATACATACAAAGTTGCTTCTTTTCTCCCCCACTTGTAAGTCTTCCTCACTACTCTTTACCATAAAATCTAATAATGGTACCATTATCTCCCCTGATGCGCAAACCAAGCTCTTAGGCATCACAATAGACAACACCCTCAAATTTGATATCCATGTCAATCAAACTATCAAAACCATTAACAAAAAACTGGGCTCCCTCTATAAGATCAAAGCTTTCCTTACTCCATTTGCTAGGACTGCTATTACTCATTCCCATCTACTCTCCACTCTTCTCTATGCCTCCCCTCTACTCACTAATTTGAACAAATCCACTCTTAGCAAACTCTCCAGCTGTTATAACCATATTGCTATATTTTCATCAAGCATGGCCTATAGGACCTCCCACTATCATAACCTAAATTTTCTGGGGTGGCTAGAAGGGCCTAGCCTACTTCAGTACAACCAGCTTATAATTGCCCATAAAGTTCTCAACCACCCTGATAATACGCCTGCACTTAAAAATATCATCAACCCTTATAGCAACCTGAGGTCACTTTGCTCTTCTAATAAACTACTGGTTCAAACATCCAAAATCAACAACTCTGCTGGGGACTCTCTGTTTGCTAACTCTGTTGGCAAAACTTGGAACTCTCTTCCTGCTGATCTTACTCTTGAACCCTCTCTTACTCAGTTCTAAAAAAGCCTCGAGCTATACTTTAAAACTCACTGGCTATGTCCTTGTTCAAAACCCGACTAGATCCTCCTCTATAGTCTGTAATCATGTTACATTGCCTAGTCAATTTGTCAACACTGTTTTAAAAATGTATGATTATATTACCTACTTGCTCAACTGGAGCCTGCAAACTGTGTGCAACTTTGTCATTTTGTGATTTTTACTGTATGCTCTACCTTGGACCTTTTCTCCCCAGGCCTCCGCTGAAAATGGACATGTATCCAGTCGGACTATCCCAGTCAACAAATGTAAAATAAAATAAATAAATAAAATAAATGTGGAAATAATAGAGAGAAATACACATTTTCCTGTAAAATAAGAGACATTCATTTTGCAATAAGAATGGTATAGCTAAATCTGTAGGCAACGTAGGACTGGAGATAATAGGAAAAGGAAAAATACAGGAAGAAGAATCTCTGTCCTCTTCCATAGACGTAAACTTACTTACCCATATCCTGTCACCTAAGGAATTGAGGACAGTCACTCCCCTTGGGATTCGGTATAGTTCATATTTACATTGCAAAATCAGTAAGTTGTTAACATCCTGACATATTGCAAGGACACTGAAAACCATAGACAGTAAAAGGAAAGTGACACCAAGTAAGAAGGATGTTTTGTGAAGTGCAAGAATTTTATTTACTTACCTGAAATGAATACAGATCCCAACCCCTAATAAAAAAAGAGAACTGAGGTGAGTAGAAAAAGAGACTTTGTGAACTGATAAGCCTTTTTAAGGAAGTATTGTGGGCCTGCATCTATCCCAAAAGGAAGATGCAGGCCACCTGAAAGTATGGTGGGACTACTGTGTGCTGATTGTGGGAAATCATTCAACCCTACTTAATATTTAAAGATATTTAAAGATATAGTGAAACTGAGAATTATGTGAATGTTTAAATAAACATAAAGACATTGTACTTGTTGGAGGCCTAGTCCTTACCTTCTCTCAGAAAGAGAATAACCTAACATTGGTGTTGTAAATTGAATCTGCCAACAAAAAGGGATAAAAATATATGCATCATGTACACGAGTAAGGGAAATACAAAGAGTGATATATCATCTCTGTCATATTATCTTTAAAATCAGTTATTCAAGAAAAGACAATTAAATGCACAGCACTCAGCCAGTAAGCCTGTAAATCAAACCAATACGTGCAATATGAAAACTAATAAGCACAGGTATATAGGTTCATAGATTGGTACTAGGCTATTGGCCCTAGGGCCTATACAAGCCTAGCCATAACAATTCCCTGGATATTTCTTCCCACAATATTTACTTCCCTGGACCCCTGCCTGACGTGATCCCCAAGGTGAATTTCCTATCTCCCATCCAATTGTCAAGGTTCCTTTTGAAGAGGGCCAAGGAGGCGCTCTGCTTGACATGTATGGGCAGTCTATTCCAGAGTATGGGGAGTCTCTGGGTCAGGACCCTATCCCTCCTGCATGTTTTGTTCATTGTGATGACAAGGTTTAGATCCCTGGACCATGTGGCTCTGAGGGATTGGGATTTCTTTAAGTGCAGCATGTCCAACAGCTCAGGGTTTGACATGGCCTTGTATGTTAAGCAGAGATCACCTCTGAGTAGATGATACACCCCAGAGTATAGCTGGAGTTTTTTTAGATGGTCAGCATAGGGCATCTGCTTTAGGCCTGTGATTCTTTTAGTGAGGTATTTTCTGTGGCCTTTCTAGCTGTTGCAAATGTCTTGTGAGGTACATACCAAATGGGGCATTGTACTCTATAATGGGTCTAATGAGGGATGAGTACAGTGGGACAATGACCTCCTTTTTTTCTGGATGAAAAGCCCTTAGTGATGAGGTGTGCCACATAGAAGGATTTCCTGACTGTTGTGGCGATGTGGTTATCGAAGGTGAGACCACTGTCCACCTGTGTCCCTAAGTCTCTCATCACACTTTCGGTGTTTAGTGTACTGCCACCTATGTGGTAATTCATGGGTACATGGTTTTTCCCAAAGGGGATAACTATACATTTCTTGGAATTAACCTTGAGCCCATGGCTCTGGCACCAAGCATCTGTTTCTGTAAGGCCCTTTCATAGAATATCCACATCATTTGGGGATTCAATAATAGAGCACTATAGAATTAAATTGCTATGAAATGTATCCAGTATATTAAGCTGGGTCAGTTTGCTTTTAAAAAAAGAATGTGAAGCAAAACATGAAAGGGCAGGAATAAAACTACTAGAAGGTCACACATAAATCTAAGTTTGTAAGTCTACGGAGGACCAGTTAAAATAAACGGGAAAAAAAATGTAATAATGAGTAGAAAAAACATGTGAAGACCAGGGTGATGAAACAAGGAAAGGCAGACGAGAAAGATGGAGGAGAGGAGACAAGTAAAACAAAGCACACTTGGCTGGAAACTGGAGAAGAAGAAGAAAAAAGAGGAGTGTAATGTGATGCCTGGAAGGAATTTATTCCATAACATCTTTAGAGGAATATAACATATGCCATGACCACTGAGTAATTAAAAACATGTACAGATTGAGATTTTCTATATTCATATATATAAGGTTATTTGCTTTGAGGGTGTGCCTCCTTTGTTGTGCTTGTTATAAATGTCATGAACTTTGTCACTGTGGTCTTGTGCATTGTCTACATTCAGTTACTACAGAATGGTGTGTAAGATTTGTACTGGATGTGTCCCTCACCTATGCTTTTAGCACCTCTTCCTATGAATGTATTGCATAAGCTGACATTGTGTATATGCAAATCATAGTACCACAGCACAGGCAGACTTTTTTTTCTGGAATGTACATTCATCACTTCACAGAGCATGCAGTGTAGGCCATGACTTATGAATTTTGTGAATCAAGTGATATGGCTTAATGTCTCTGTACTCCTGTGCTATACCACTCTGACAGCAGTGATGTGTTGTGGTTTCTTAGGCTGATTACTGGTGGTTGCATCTGCCCAGCTTTCTGCATAATCTGCACTGTGGTGATTTGTTTGTCATCCTGCTGTTACAGCTGCCAGCTTCATTTACCTGAAGGTAGATAAAGTTGTGTCAAGTGTCTTTGACGTTTCCTCATATGCAGCCACAACTTTCTGGTACTGGGGATACCTGTAGAGGGTGATTTGTGTTATCAGCATTCTACATTCATATATTCAGTCTCAAGCTGTTTTGTTACATTTCCTCAGCTCTTGCTTATGTTGCAACGTCAGCGTCCTTTTAAAACATATATCCAGTGAAGCATGGCTTTTAAAGGCTGACAGTTTTAAAATGCAATTTATGTGTATTTATGTAACATTTCTAGAAGGAGGAAACGATTACCGACAGCAATCCATAAAGATAAATTAAATACAAATTAATTCTGACATTGTGAAATAAGTACAGCTTATAATGACCACTGCTGTAGTTTTTCATAGAAAGGATAGTCTTAGGAGGCAGCTATTGAACTGCACACTTCTTTGTTCCTTGCCCCAGCTGCCAGCTGTTTGTATACTCTGCTATGGCTTTCCTGCCTTTCCATAAACTGCCTAATGATAAGGAAGGGAAGACTGAAATTTTAATCTGATAGGTATTACTCCCTGCTGAGACTGCTATTAGTGACCAGGAAGAAGCACAGAGAAACCTGGCCACATTATACACACTGGTGACACAGCGTTTTTCTAAGCCATGCCTCTTTGAGTTGACTTCAGCAGTGCAGGCAGGGAGAATCAGGAGGTGTGGCCAGTGAGAACATGCCCACTCAGGGCCTTAGGATGGCCATGCCTCCTCAGCCCACTTACTTGTTACAACTTTCTGTTCTGTTCTGTAAATCCTGGACTCCAGCAGGACTAGAGGGATCTGCCAGTTCACACATGCATACATACACATACCACACACACACACACACACACACACACACACACACACACACACACACACACACACACACACACACACACACACACACACTTCTTCCCTAGCACTTCAAGCTCCTGTGCTGCTAATCAAACTTAGTTAGCCTGGGCCGTAGTCAGAGCTTCAACACTCTGTGCTACTGGAATGACTTCTGAATTGCCCATTTTCATTTTATAACATCAAAAAAAAGTATAAAGTTCTAAGTCTTGCCTTAAAGCACAGTGAAAGAAACTACTCATCTCACAACTGTAGTATTAGATGGTCTAAGAAACTTATTTGTAAAACAGATATAGAGTAGCTATTATACAATAAATAAGTTGACCACATGAGACTATATGACCTTACTGACCATCAAGGAAGCATTGCTGTTGTTAGTAAAATAGAGCCATCCTTCTTGCCTGGTTAACTGTTTTACATCATAAAAACATGTTGCTTCACTGAAACTGTGTAAGTTCAAATAAAAAAAAATGTGTAGCTTGTTCAACTTTAACTGTTCTAGACATAAACAGTTGTACAGCAGTTAGCATTATTGCCTCACAGCAAGATGTTCTCTGGTTTGATTCTCTGCTGGGATGCCTATTGTGCAGGGTCTGCATGTCCTCCCTGGGTTTGCTCTGGTTTCACCCCACATTCCAAAGACATGCATCTGAAGTGTTTCTCCCTTGGCCTCCACTGAAAATGAGCTCTGTCACAGCTAGACTTTCCTGGTAAACAAATGTTAAATAAATGCAACTAAGCAGGGGGCCCTCATCAGTTCTGACCTTAATTCTAGTTCAAGTATATTTTAAAACAATCATTTATATAAACAATTGTTTAAACAGTCAGTAAGGTGAATTCAGTAGAACAGATGTATTTATACATCATCATTATCAGCCCGTCCCTTTTTCCCATTTTCTATGTGGGATCGGGGTGTCATGTCAAATGTTGCCATCTCTCGCTATTCAGTGCTACTTTCCTGCCTTCTTTAACACTCACACTTGACTGCTGCAGGTCGTCTCTCATACAATCCATCCACCTCTTTGCTGGACACCCTTAATTTCTTGTCTCTTCTTCCTGTTTGCCCCAAATCTTCTTTTCTAGATTGTCTTCTGCTTTTCTGCACGCATGCCAAAACAGCCATCCTCTGTTCTCTTTGACCTTTCCTGCAACTGGAGATATATTTGGCTTCCACTCTTATCTCATTTCTGTCCTCACACTGTCCCATAGTGTGCATCCTACCACCAGTCTCAGGCACTTCATCTCCATCACCTCTAGCTGCCTCAGCTGCTCTGCCTTTACTGCTCAGGTTTCTGTACCATACAGCAGTACTGGTCATACCACTGTTTTGTACATCTGGCTTTTCAGCTTCTTTGACATTCTTCTGTCATGTACTAAACCTGACACTGTGCCAGTTGGCTGCAACCCCTCTGATTCTAGCTTTGGCCTCCTCATTCAAACTTCCCTTCTCCTCAACCACCCCTCCTAGATGCTTGAAGCTGTCAATGTGTTCCATTATTTTCCATTCTATCTCAATTCTCAGCTTCTTCTGATTTCCCCCACTTGCTGCCAATGTAACCATCTTATCTGTACTGAGTTTCATCTCATGTGCCTTCAGTTTTGCATTCCATTCCCCTATATTTTGCTGAAGTTCTTGCTCAGTCTGCCTGTAATGCAACATTGTCTGAAGACAGTAACATTGTTGATCTCTCCCCTCTGACCCATTTGCTAATGTAGTGCATCACCAGTAGGAACAGCAGTGGGCTCAGAAGTGAATCCTGATGCATTCCCACTCCCACATGGAACCCCTCTGAGAGACAGAACATTGTTCATACTTGACTCATTGGGTCCTTGTACATAGCTTGCACTAATCCAGCCAATGTTTCTTGGACTTTAAACCACTACAGGACTGCCCAAATCAGCTTTCTTGGGACCTTGTCATGTTTTTTCCAAGTCTAGGAATGCCCAGCTGGACTCTTTTCTCATCTCTAGCTCCTTCTCAACTATCAGTCTCACTGCAAACATTTGGTGAGTTGAGCTGTATCCTGATTTAAATCTGAACTGCTCATTTCCCATCTTACTTTGTACTTCTCTGAGTATCCGTTTATCAATCACCATCTCCAGAACTGTCATGCAGTGTGACAGGAGTTCGATACCTCTGTGCTGCCCATAGTTGTGAATGTCCCCTTTGTTCCTGAACAATGGCACTAGTATTTTTATTCTACATTCATCTGTGATATGTCTTTCTCTTTATACTGCTATGGGCACCCTCAGGAGCCATTCCTTCCCTTTCTCACTCAGCATCTTTATCATATCTGCTATGACCTCATCTGAGCCTGCTGCTTTCCCTGACTTCATTTTCCTTAGTGCTGTTCTTACTTCTGTGGTGGGCTCCTCCTCTTCTCATTGTTGGCTGTGCCTGGGGCAGTACAGCTTCTGTGGGGTTGTCTGTCATTCAGAAGCTGCTGGAAGTACTCCTTCCATCTGCTTTTAATGACCTGTGGACTGGTGAGCAGGTTGTTAATGGCATCAGTTATTAAGGGTGTCTGGCTATTTTCTTTATCTTTTTGTTTTTGCCTTGCAACCTGATATAATTTCATTGTGCCAGCTACTGAGTCACTTTCCAGAGGCTGTTAGAGTGTCTCTGATGCCTTGTTATTTGCTATTGCAATTCTGTTCTTAGCCTCTTTGTTAGCCAACCTGTATTACTTCCTAGCCTAGTCCATCTTATCTATTTTTCACTTTTTCCTGCACTCCTTCTTTCTTTTGATGGTTTTCTAGACTTCTGCATTCCACCACCAGCTTTCCTTATGTGCCTTTTTTCCATACCTGACTTGGCCACATATCTGTTCTGCAGTCCTCCCCATGCTGTTTTGAGGTGCTGTCAATCTTCTTCAACTCCACCTATTTCCTCTTCTTCATGAGGTGCTAGATCTCTGAGTAATTCCTTGCACTGTTGTGCTTTTCTACAGTCAACTTCCAGGTCTTCAACCTAGTCTCTAGTGACCTTAAACCCTTCTCTGATCAATGCTTTCAGCTGATTGTGGTGACCAGTGTTTATGCTGTGGGCTGACTGTTTCACTGGGGATGACTTTGAAATTGCTGATTCTACTCCAGTGCCCTTTCCTTATTCGGAGGACGTCTACCTGAGTTGCATGTTGGCCACTCTTGTATGCGATCTTGTGACTCTCTCTCTTTTTGAACCATGTGTTGGCTACTATCAAGCATTTGCCAGACAGAAGTCTAGAATGGCCTCTCCTTTTGTATTCCTGTTGTCCTGCCCATGTGGACCCAGGCAGTCCTCATATCCTGTTTTATCTATCCTGACAAGTGCATTCAGGTCACCAATTTTTAACACCAATTTATGTTGTCCTGCTTTATTTAACAGGTCCTGCAACTGCTGTCTGAATGCACTCTTTTCTTCACTATCACAACTGTGCTGTGGAGCATAGGCTAGGATTAGCAATACTATGGCTGGAGTCAAATTGCCATGTGTCTGTCATTAATTCTGATGACATCTCTCACTGCCTTCTGAAGTCTCTCCTTCACCATAATTCTCACACCATTTCTAACCTATCCTCCTCCTGAGTAGTAGACTCTGGATCCCAAGCCAAGTGGCTTTGTTGCACTGTTCCTCCATCATGTCTCCTGGATACATAGGATGTCCATCCTCTTCCTTACAATCATGTCAATTACTTCCAAGCTCCATTCTGTCAGTGAACCTACACTGAGTGTAGCAATTCTTAGTTCATGTTTGACAGGTTGATTGTTTTTATATCCAGGTTTCATCAACAGAGCTATCCCAGGTAACCCAGGTTGGGTAATTGGACACCAACCGGCCAATAGATAATTGAACCAGGGCTGCTGGGCTTTCTGGTGGGCACACACACTGGCCAATAGCAGCACATATGCCCCTCCCATCATTAGCATTGGTCCCTGGCAGAGGTCAGGTCCTCAATCCACTTATCACCAACAAATACCCACACCCATTATGTCACATTAATCAACATGACCGAAATCACCTAGAGCCATATTTTACACCATCAAGTGGCTAGCCCTGCCATGGCACTCAGTCTGTGATCTCTGTTCTCCTATCTTGAGGATACTGCGCACCACAGTAGATGGCTAAAGCAGTTGGTCTTATGCAACACTTCCCCCTATAGGGCACCATGTACAGTCTGTTTTGCTGTCCACAGTACATTCTTGGGTGAGCTTATAATGGAAACAGTCAGCATGATTTGTGGAAGTGTGAAGAACCCCACAGAGAAACAAGGAGAACATGCATACACCAAGTAGGCACTGGCCAGAGATCAGGATCAAACTCCGCACTTTGTCCATGGGATGATAAGATCTTAATCAATAAGCCAACTGGTATCACATGGTCCTACAAAATGTGAGGGAGGGCCCATGAATTGAAAGCAGCCTAGGTAAGGTAAGCTTTAGCTGCCACTGCTTGCCCACCATGGCAAATCTATACAAAAAGGCATCTGGCTCTGTGTATCAGTCAGGGTACTCTCTCCTACTTTCTACTGTCACTTTCAGGCTCAGGTATAAACACTGCATCCCCACCTTAGTCAACAAGCTTGTCTTAAAATCCTTACCCTACATTCTCAGTTCTCATGATGATAGTACCCTAACATTTCAAAAGTACAGGTACAACCTAGAAGTAGGAGAAAAAAACTTTCAACACTATTCCATCAAACTATATCAGTCTCCCTGCCAATCTAACAAAAATAATACAATATAAATCTTTCAAATAAAAAATAGTGAAACACCTAAAGGGCACATGTAAATGCAATTTGTAGATGTAGTAGATGTAGAAGATGTAGAAGTAAAACAACCATTTCAACCCATTGGTTAGGTTATTACTACTATAAAACAGTACCATGACAAACATAATTGCTAAAAAATGATTGGGGAGGGGAGGATAAATAGATCACAGCACACACATATAAACTAAATGTTCGGAAAATTGTTATGAAAGAATGCAATGAAAATGTAAAGAAGCTTTATGAAAACTTGATACAGTTTGCATTCTGGGTACCTATCTCAACAACTTCTTAACTACTGTTAGTGAATTATAAATTCTGTTTTTTTAACTGTGATAACTAGCTTGTTACAATTGCTTCCAGCTCTTAGATAAATGTCTTGGTGCTGTTCTTTTAAACATTATTGCAAAATCTAAATTATACATTGTAATCAGTTATGTTACTGCATGCCTCAAGTGAAACACTGTACTAAAACCTTGGTATTGTAGTCAAATATTGTATGTATTCAATGACAAATACTAGCTGAAACATTGTATTCTACTGCCTTGCACAACCTTGACCTGACTAAAAAAAGCCCCTTGGATTGGCCCAACTACTTGGTTAACAAATGTTTAATACATAAATAAAAAATAAAAAGTAAAAAGAATGTGACAGTGGCGAAAACCAATAAATGTGATGTGTAAAATCTCATGAAAGAAATTCAAAGCTGGAGTAGAAGCAGTAGCACCAAGAAAATTGAATGAAACCCGTGGTAGCTACAACAAGCAAGGGTGGTGGGATACCAAGATAGAAACGATAAAGCAGTGAA
The DNA here is from genome assembly GCF_019279795.1 of Protopterus annectens. Classification (NCBI taxonomy): domain Eukaryota; kingdom Metazoa; phylum Chordata; order Ceratodontiformes; family Protopteridae; genus Protopterus; species Protopterus annectens. Next base: position 281,625,824 of record NC_056727.1, read on the forward strand.
CAGGATGTTCACATCTGTGGGGTCAGAGATGAGAACATAAGGCTCAAGTTTAAAAACACAACTATCAGATAAACTTACATGGTCAGATCATACAGCCTAGTAGGATGGGGTAGGCTGGTGAGGCATCCATTTTTCCCCTGAGGGTATGTGATGGGTTAGCATATAAAGGTAATGGTGAGTGTGGAACAGAGTGAGGAGGGCTAGCAAATGTTTGATTTTCACTGTATGAGTGTGTGCGTGTGTGTGTGTGTGTGTGTGTGTGTGTGTGTGTGTGTGTGTGTGTGTGTGTGTGTGTGTGTGTGTGTGTGTGTGGACGGGCATGTATGTGTGTTTAAAATTTTATGGGTGGAAATTCTAGTTGGTGGCTTTGAGACCTTTTCCATATGAAATGAGGGGTTTTGATACACACAGTATAAACTAGACATACATTTGATGGTGGATAAAGACTTCATGTATAATTGGCCAGCCTCCTTTCCTACCTTTTGGATAACCATCAGACTGCATGGAGCTAATGGCTTATTGGTTGCATACCCCCATAAGAATTTTCCCATGCCTATAATATGCATTCTTATTACATGCATTCTTAAATTTTAACTGTTATAGACCCTACAACTGCTTCAAGGAGGCTATTTAAGTAGCCCACCAACTTTTCTATAAAATAATATTTCCTGATGTGTCATGTGTCCTGTTCTTAATCATTACTTTTTTGAAAACATCATACCTATTTGGTACATATGTATTTCACAAAACAAAGTAAGCAAACTCGATTTACACATTCTTATAACATAAACTGCTCTGTTTGTAATGTAATTATCACTTAAACAAGGCATTTCAAGTGATCACTTTACAAAACATTAGAAAACAAATGAAATGTAAGCACCTACACTTTGGGAAAGAAAAAGACGCTCCATATGTGAACATGATGATCGATAACTGAAAAGTCCAGAAAAGAAATAAAAACAACTGCTATCACAAATGTGACTCTAAACTGATGGCGGGAATATTGATTTATGCAGAAGGGTTGGTTGGGTATTAGGCTGAATTTTGAATGGGTTGGGTGTCTTGGGTGAATGGACAACAGAAAGTGAAGGTAATCAGGATCAGCTGAGAGGGGTATCTGAACCAGCACTGAAGCAATGAGAGAATGAGGAAGGAATAAACATCCCTTGGAATGCTGCTATCCTTATACACAAAACCAAAAAAATGAGGTGAAATATTAGGCCTGTTGCCCTTTATTTATATTGTTAATGAGTAGAATTCAAAGTTATTAATGAAAAACTTGCTAAATATCAGACAATTTGGAAATTTTCACAAAGTTGTCCTCTATGCATTTCTTCCATGTCTTGTGTTCTATCTGTAACTCTGCACTTACACACTTTAGTATTTAACAACTGAGTCCAACAACCAGAGCATGGTTTGAACCATCTATTTACTTAAAACTGACAAACTGCAATGGCATGGCTAGAAGGAAGGTGTGAGCCTCCATGTTCACATGCATAGTAATGCTAGATAAACAAAGAATTGAACCAGAGGAGGCTATTTACATATAATGGCTTTTGTCAGTTTACAATTGCCTACACATTTAAAAATTTAGGCAATGTAGTGCAGTTCTTTAATAGGATTAATATATAATGTCATCATATTGCAAAGTACTACCAACTGAATTAAGTATTTATTCCAGAGTATGGTTCCCCTGCATTTGACCGAACCCACGTTTGTTTGACAAATGCAGGGGTGTGATTTAATGTTCCCTGCCCTCTTTAGTAATGGGTGTTAACCCTAACCCTAATGCTGCCTCTTCCCCTAACCCTATCCCTACACATAATTAAAACCTTCCCATAATACTGCCACTATTCAGATAAATTTGAGTCAAGTGTTACAGGGAGTTTTCGTTTTAATATCAGGAAAGGAAAGAGTTTTCCTCTCAATATTATTATTTATTTATTTTATTTATTGACATTTGTTGACCGGGAAAGTCCACTGGGTCAGGAACCCATTTTCAGTGGAGGCCCGGGGAGAAAAGCTCCACAATTAATACAGTCAAATAAAAATATAGACACTTGACAAAAAAAAATTTTAAAGCGGAAAAATACAAAAAATGTTTAAAAAATTATAAAATTAGAATACATAGACAATATAAAACTTATCAGTATGTATTAGAACTTATATAAACTTAGATAACACTTGGTAGTATAGTACAAAGATTGAGTTGTTTCTTTCTGGCATTGCATGAAAGAAACATGGCAGTTCTTGCCGAACAGTTATAGTGGTGATAGAGCTGTGTTGCTGTCAGGTTAAAAGTTATTTTGAACTATGGAATTGGGTTAGAAATAAGTAGTGAAGGTTTTATGGTGGTTTGTTTGATTTGCATTGGCATTTGAGGTTATGTAGGAAGTAAGTTTTTAATGCTATTTTATATGTCTTTATACAGTCTTTTTGGGTAATATGGGAGGGTAATGAGTTCCATTTTTTAGCAATGCTATGGGAGAACAAGCATTATCCAGCTCTTTTGTTGGGCTTGGTTACACTTAGTAGCAATTTGTTGGAGGATCTTAGGGCACGTAAAGGAATATAAGTTTGTAGTATTGATAAGCGTGCTGGGCAGGTATTTGGTTTATAAATCAGTTTATGGGCTAGCATTAATTGGGTATAGCAAAGATAGTTTGAGAAATCCAACCAGTTCAGTTCAGAGATTGCTTGGCAGTGGTGTGAGCGGTTAGGCTTTTCTGAGATGAATTTAGCTATTGTATAGTAACAAGACTGAAGTTTATTGCTGAGGGATGAGTGAAGGTCAGTAAAGATGGCACTACCATAAAGTAGAGCAAGAATGAGTAAGGTACTTGCCATTTTTGTTTTGGTGTTTTTGGCCATGTAAAATGTATGACGATAAAGTTTACCAAGTTTAAAGTGTGTTTCCTTTATTGCATTGAGAATGTGTGTTTCAAAGGTGAGTTTGTCATCAATTGTAATGCCTGGTAGCTTGGCAGATTTTTCTATTTCTATTTCAGTTTAGATAAGATTCTGAAGTCTATATCTGGTGGTTTTGAAGAAAATAATAGAAGTTTTTTTTTTTGGCATTTAGTAGAAGTTGTGAATTGTTTAGCCATGATTCAATCTCTTTAAAAGCATGTTGAGTAACTGTGAGGAGGTCAGAGAAATTGCTTGAAGTAGAGATTATTGTCGAATCATCAGTGTACTGGATAATTTTACTTAGTTGAGAGACTTTGTGGAGGTTATTAATAAAGATGTTGAAGAGTAATGGTCCCAGAATGGAACCCTGTGGGACTCCTATGTTGTTTGACAGATAATCAGTCTGGACGTTATGCCACTTTACAGATTATTGTCTATTGTTTAGGTATGATGTAAACCAGTGTTTTCCTTTTTTTCTGCTGTTGTGTTTGATCAAACTTATTTTTTTGGAGTTTTATATTCAGCAATAGGATGGTTCGGTCATACACAAAAAGACCCATATGTGTATGTATTTCATTACAGTTCCTGATAATCTTTCCCATTTACTGGCACAGTCTCTGAGCTAAGGTCTCCTCAATAGGTATTAAGGGAAACTCTGCTGCATCACTGGGCTTTAGGAAGTGTATTGGTAAGCTCAAAGGAATGACTTAGCACCTCCTTCAGTGCCAAATATGGGCTTTCTGAATCGCTGCCTAAACTCTTCAATCTAAGCCTCTCCAGCAGTTACATTCCTGAAGCCTAGAAAACAGCCAGTGTAATTTCATTACACAAGGGCGGCCCAACAATGGTAACTATAGATCCATTAGTCTCACTATGTAAAGCTATGGAACACATTATCTCAGACTTCATTAATCTGCATATTGAAAATCTCTTAACCCTGGACTCTCATCAATCTGGCTTTGTCAAAGGAAAGTTCTTTATCTTTAACCTCGTTCCTTTATTTGAAAAAGTAACCGAAGCAGTGGATAGTGGTTATACAGTGCATGCAGCATATCTAGAACTGGCCAAGGAATCTGACACTATTCTCTATGTAGGCATTATTGATAGACTTCTAAATCTGAATATAAATCCTTATATTATGCGATGCATAGCTAACTAGTTGTCTAACAGAACCCATGTGGTTACAGTAGCAGGTGCCACTTCTGAAAGCAAACACAGTTACCAGTAGTGTGCCACATTATTCAGTTTTGGGCCCTCTCCTATTTGACCTTCAAGTTAGCACTTCTGACCTACGGTTTAGTAAGTTTGCAGATGGCTATAAACTGAGTGCTGTTACTTGATCTTCAACAAACTCACAATTGCTCCAGCACAGCTTAGACCATGTTAACAATTGCTGCAAGGACAAATTAAATATAAAAAAGTAACATAGTATATTTTGGTAAACAAAACAGTTTCACTTACCGTATAACATATGTACCCCTCTGATAAGACATGGTTGTATTGTAGGGGATCTGGGTACTGTTGTTGATAATTCCTTTTCATTTGACCATCATGTCTCTGCAGCAGTTTGGAAAGCCTTTTACTTGGCCCATCTAATTTCCAGAGGTGTCTCTACTCTATCCAACGAAGTCTTAATTAGTCTTTTACTCATATCTTATCTATCCCATTATTGACTATAATGTACCTTTTGGCATGTATTTATCTAAACATATCAAACAAGATGAGAGACCTCAGAGATTTATTACTAGGAAGATTAGTGGTCTCAAAAATCTTAGTTATCAGGTGAGACTGGCAGCCCTTTCTATGTACTCAGTCTTAAAGACTTCTCCATGGATTTCTATGTCTAGCCTTTCATTTATTTTTATTTATTTTAAAATTTGTTAACCAGGAAAGTCCAACTTGGAATGAAGCCAATTTTTCAGCGGAGGCCTGGGGAGAAACACTCCAGACGTATGTTTTTGTAACGTATGAGGAAACCAGAGCACTTGGAAGAAACCCACACAAATGCAGGGAGGACATACAGACTACACACAGAAGGCACCCCAGCCAAGAACTGAACTGGACAACCTTTTGCTGTGAGATGACAATGCAACCACTGCACCACTGCACTGTCCATAGCATAAAAGATCCAACCCTATTTGATCTCCTATTCCTTCTCAGCGCTAATGGTACATCAAATACTAAGTTAAGGGGACTTAACCTTCCTCAGAAGATAAATAAGACACATTGGCATGGTAGATTCATATTCCAATGTATCCCTCACCTCTAGAACAAACTTACACAACATCTTAAACAAAGTAGCACCTTTGCCACCTTCAAGGTAAACCTAGATATTTGGATGGGCAACCTCAAATTTTTATTCTCTGTTTTGCTTTCCTTCCTTGAGGCTAGAAGGAAATTTTGAAAAGCTTTTTTTTTTTTTTTTTTTTTGCTAGGCTTGAAATGGTCAGCGATTACCTAGTAAACCTACCTGTGAACCTATGAAGCTATAAAATAAAACTGACCTACCAATCCATTAGCCAAACTTATGTCTTGTTCTATATTTTTTTACTCTAACTTCATATTTCAAGGACACAAATGACTAAGAGGTAAATTTTAAGAGTTGGAATCAGAAAAGTACCAACTTTCAAACCTGAGATACTACAAGTCCAGAAAGAAATAAAAGGGGCCATGATGGTTATACAGTATAGATGCTACCACTGCAATATATACAGTACATTTCAGTAAAGTAAAATCCATTTATAGGTTAATAAAGACAATGCTACTGAAACTATTACAATAGTTAATCGATGAGCACACATGTTCATTTTATATATATAACATGAATTCATGTACTTAAAGTTGAAGACCAAGAGAAAAAAAATTGACTTTCTCAGGGAGATGGTCTGCCCATCAAAAACCCTGTTTCTTTTATTTAGTATTGGGTGGTTGGTTGTACAGCCTTGGAGAAAAAAAGAGACCTTGGTTTTCCCATAAAACCAGATATTTTCTTTCTCCAGAGGCTATGTAGCCTCAAGGTTAGAATATTAAAGAATGCAATGTGGAAAGTATTGGAGGAACTCTTCTCTATGTGTTAAAAGTTTGTGTATGTTCCACCAAAGTTTGCATTTGTTCATGAGATACTGAGTGTACTTATGGATATTTTCAGCAGAGCAGGATTAGGAGATTTATATCACTTGTCATGTAATATTTGGGAAATGTATGATTCAGGCAATTGACTTCAGACTAAAACAAGCACCAGGTAGTCATCTATATTCTTAGGGGTACTGTTATGGCCATCAACCTGTCTTTACAACTGTTTCCAACAATGGCTGTGTACTTAGGGGCACAGTTACAGCCATTATTTTTTTTAGTTAGGACTGGTTCTGGTTATCCACCAGTACTGACATTTGGCTTTGATTCTCAGGACCATGGTTATGACTGAATGACATATCAAAACCCAAACTTCTTATAAAAAATAAACTCTCTTACACAGCATGGAAAACAAATTAACTTATGTTTCCTCTGTAAGCCAGCCTTGTAGCACTGGGTATTCTTTGGCAGTATAGAAACTACCTAATGCTCACAGACACTGAACTTATATACCTCACATGCACACATGATCTGTGAGAGGTGTCAGTAGCCTCACAATGTACAGGCCATCCTCTCACTTAAAAAAATGGCCAAAAAATGGCCTGTGAGCAGTACTCTGCACCATCCACCCTCCTTCATAAACATATCAAACCAACATATAACAATGTTCTCAAAAAACAGTTTCTCCCAGAACTAGGAAAGTCATGTCTCAATATAAAAATATTATCACTCTGTCACCACATTCTCACATATCAGTGAGTCACTAGTTTGTAGTCTCTAGTTCAGGAAAAATAAGCAGAAATGCCCTAGTAATCTATGACTACATTGTTAGGTATACAGACTACTCATGAGGCTGGACAAGAATAGGGTGACAGTTGTCCCTCTAGGGAAAAAGATACATGATGTCACAAGGGCTCTTCAGTCCTTCTCACTGGACAAATATGAATATGACCTAGTAACAGTCCATGTGAGTGTGAATGACTTGCAACATTCAACCCTGAGGGACATGAAGAGAGACATGTTAGATTTCACCATGCATTTGTTAAATGCAGTCAAGATTCTGGTCATAAGTGGAATCTTGCCTTTGCCCAGAACGATGTCTACATAGAAACATAAGATAGCTGGCTTCAATAATTGGCTAAGTAGTTGGTTTCATTCTATAGAGGTCCAGTAAGTGTCATCCTTAGCTAAGATGTAAGACAGGCTAATTTGTTCTGGAAAATATAGCCTGTACTTCTCACCCCATGGCTGTCCATTTACTAGCCAAACCCATTGCTACCCCTCTAATACCTTTTATAAGCCAAGTTCAGCTACCGGACATCTCAACATAGCAGACACAGTTATATCAAATTCTAATTCTAAGCATATCAAGATTGCAATTCTCAGTGCCAGAAGCCTTAATAATAAATTACTTAACCTTGAGGTTCTCCTGCACTTTGAACTAATCCGTGTCAGTATAGTAACTTAGGCTTGGTTTCAGTGTAAAGACAGTACTCCCTCCTTAAATGTGTTTATCTCTTTCTGTGCATTCAGACTTGAAGCCAGCTATGGGAGCATTTTTGTATTTCTCAGAGACCTTATCACTCCCAGGCTGATTCCCTAAGATCCATAGACTAAATGTAGATGTATTATCAGTTTATAGCTTATTATATACACTGCCCCTGTCACAATACCATGAGAGATTCCTAAAGGTGCTCACTGAACTACCCTTAATGAAAAATACCTTATGTTGGAGATTTCAATTATTCATCGATTAACTGGTGTACCTACATCCCAAAAGCTGGGCATGGTCAAAGATTCCTGAATGACAATTCTCTAGAACAAATAGTTAACCAGCCCACTAGTAGTAAGAATATTATGGACATAGTTCTTATCAGAATAGCCCCCCACCCCACCCCCAGTGTACCACAGCGATAATATCTGTTTCTCTGGATAAACTGCAAATTAGTAACTTTCTCCATTAAAGTTGTAAACTCCACCATTATAAACAATCCTGAATTTACCAACTTTAAACATGCAAAGCTACTTATGTTCTATGAGGAGCTGTTGCAATTTAATTGCAATTTTACCAGCCCCTATAAAGCTTCAGATATCACTTATGCAACTGAGTTCTACCATTACCTATGCAAGTTCATATTTATTAGTCCTCACTAGAACCAAATTTAATGGGAAATTTAAAAAATAAACCACTGAGGTGGTCCAATAATATAATTAAGTTATTTCACAAAAGATTCATAGATTGTTTCCAGGCTAATGACCAGGGGTGCCTTTCTAAGCCTAGCTAAGTTTTCCAGAAATAATAATGATATGCTGTATCTACATAGGACATTGAGGGACAAGCATTTATAAGCTATCATCTATCCATAAAGAACATGGGTGGCATGCCCGTTGCACATGGGTTCCAGGCCAGAAAGAAAACTTCTGCAGTTCTACAGCAAATCAACATCTACCCACATTAAAGACTTTATAAAGAAGATCAGTAAATACTAAAAAATGACCATCAGAAAGGTGAAAGCTAAACATGAATAAAAATTAGCACAGAAAGCCAAAGATCACTTCAAATCCTTCTTTAATTACATTAGGGAATTGAAAAATAAAACCAAGCAATATTGTGAACTAATCCTAAATAACATTACCTATGCTGACACTAAAGATGTAGCAATCTTACTTGCAAACAGACAAATAGACATAGTGCTAACTTTACCCCATAAACAGTCATTGAAATTACACATATCCCTAAACTCCAAACACCCTCTAGAAGGATCTTGGGGCAGGTCCTGTATGTGCAATCACAAACAAAAACCACCTCTTCCATCTACCAAGACAATGTTACCTGTATGCCTAATATTGCCAGATATGCCCTCACTGAACCTCTCCTGCATTTGTTAACTTAAACCACAGGCTATGTCACTGAGGTATAGGAAACAGCTAATGTAATATCCCTTCACAAGGTGGATCCTACCACTCACCCCAGGAACTATGCATCCATCAACTTTAACTAGACTAATTTGCTTGGCCACAAAAAATATTATCTCTGACTTCATAAACTATGATATCCAAGACCTCATATAACTAAGCCCACAACAGTCTAGTTTCTCAAGGTTAAGTCATGTCTACTCAATTTAGAACATTTCTTCAAAGGCATCATAGAAGCAGTGGATAGTGGTCATTCAGTCCATACATCATATCTGGAAATGGCCATGGCCTTTGACACTATACACCACTATGACATTGTAAATAAGTTAAAACACCTCAGGACAGACTCTTACATGGCCAGTTAAATTGCAAATTGGCTGCAAGATAGAACCCTCATAACTAAGGTTGAAGGTGCCACTTCATAATGTAAGAAAGTAACTAGCAGAGTACCCAAAGCTCAGTGCTGGTACTCTCCATTTTGGAATACACCTTTTTGACCTCCATATCATAAACCCAGGCCTATGGATAACAAGATTTGCTGAAGACTATAAGCTGGATGTTATCATTCTCTCCTCTCTAGAACTAAGTCTTACAAATCAGTGGTGTACAGAAAAAGGACTTAAAGTGAATCCAAAAAAAAAATCAGTATTGTTATAGTCAGTAAACATCTGTTGTCTACAATTTATAATATACCCAGTATCCCTCTTCTAAATAGGCACTATAGTTTGGGACCTTATCACATGTGTTGGCATCTTCATCCCATTTGACCACCATGAAACAAAGGTAGTCAGTAAATCCTGTCCATATATACCAACTAATTTCTAAAGGCATCACACCTAGGTCAAAAGAAGTTATTATCATTCTGTCTTCAGCCCTAATTATACCAGGGATAGAGTATAGTGCCTCCTTTGGCATGTATTACCCAAGACATGTCAGGCAGCTAGAAAAGCCACAAGGTCCCTTACTAAAAAGATTATTGGTCTAAAATCCCTTAGCAACCAAGACTGGCTTGAAGCCGTATGCCTATACACTGTCTCTTATTAGCTGTTATAAGGTGGTCTATGTCTTGCATTCCACATCATCAAAGACCCTATCCTATTAGATCTCTTGTACTTCCATAAGATAAACAGGTCCACAAACACTCAAACTAAAGATCTAAGTATCCACCAACACATGACTAAAACACATTGAATGGATAGAATTATTACACAATGGCTATGTCATCTCTGGATGTCAGAGTGATACTGTCACATCTTTCGAGAATAACTCATCCTCTGCATGACAAGTTTTATCCTCCTGGAAATGGGAGGTATATGTTGAGGATTGTATTGGCAAGGCACAAATGGTCTCTTGACTTACTTGCCTTCTAATTCCTATAATCCTATGATCTTATCATTAGTTCAGCTTTAGGACTGGTTTCTGCTATACATCAAGACTCAGTTTTTGCTATGGTACTTAAGTGTTTGATTATGATCAATGGTTATGGTCATCAGTCTGCCTTAAGCACTAACTTTGATTATCTATCCTTCATGCAGTTTGGTTCTGGTCATTTCTTTATCTTTGGGTGATGTCTTCAGTCACACATCCACTTTTACAGTAGGTTATAGATATCTAACTCTCCATTAAAATTCAGTTGACTTTTAATGGGTGCTGTACCTGTTTGAAGGTGACTGCTTCAGTTCTAGTTTCATGGCACCTCACTGTCTTACCTTCCACTGTCTACTTTCTGTCATCGGTTCCACGTTAATTTATCAGAACTTACTGTCCTGTAGAAAACTTTTTTAGTCTGGCTTATCATTCATGTTCTGAGGTTAATTGTTCTGTACTGTTCTCCAAAGATTACATGTCAGTAATAGTGGTAGATCCACGCATGACATCATGTTCCTGTTCAAAAACAATGTTACTGGCACTCAGCCACTGGCAATGTGAAATGCATTCTGATGTGCTAGGAGAAACTGGTTTATTTTGAGTTGTAATAGTTTAAGTTTCAGACTTATCTTTGCTTGTTTTTCTAAATGCTTACATAAACCTCTCTGCTAACCCTTTTGAGATGGGAAATGGGGAGCGGTTATAAAGTGTTTTATGACACTCTGCTTTGCAAGGTTTTTAATCTCTTCAGAAATAATGTGTAGACAATTTTTAGGCCTTTGCTTGTTTGCATCCATAATAATATTGCAACAGTTTTCTCTGTGATGGATGAATCCCTGCAAATGACCTTTATAATGTATATTCAGAGCTATTGAGAACATTGTGTCTATAAATGGTCCTCTTACATTAATATGGATATGCAACCATAGTCTTTATGGACATTACTGAGGTCAAAGGTGCTCATAATGGTGCATTCTTTACCACTTTGTATCTTTTTAATATCTCTTCAGTGTATTTATTGATGCTAGGTGAACACACAAAGCTACAAGACAAAGGCTTTATTTCTGCAAACTCAAGTGTCCCTTGTGTTTTCCACCCAGCACTCTGGAATGTAATTTGGAAGCAATCACCACTCTCATGTCAAGCTGTACGAAAATGTTGAGACTCATAATGCTGAGTCCCAAAATGCTCCCTCCAAAAAAAAAAAATACAAGAGAAAAGAAAATACCAAACATTGCTTTTCTCCTTTAAACTTGTTTTTTTGCAGGGTGCAACCCCCCATTTCCCATACACTACCAAACATATACAAGCCAACTCCTAGATCAATAAACCTTGAAGAAAAGGGAATGTTCTGAGAAATGACAGTCTTGGACTTTATATGTGTAAGTCTGTATTTTCACTCAGTCTCCACATTCTGGAAATTGGCATTACAAATCTCATCATTTCAAAAGGTTACCCACATGTCATACACCAGACATCCAAATCTTAGTATATAGATAATGCTTTTTTCCTAGATACAAATGCCAACTACAACAACTGCCCTTCAACTGCTGATGAACATTTTATGCCCAATGGATCAACATCATTGAGCTGTTTGGCCTTGTCATATAGCAATTGAGTACTAGTCATTGGTAATGCAACTTAGTCCTTTTACTTGGTATGTCCTTGGAAAATGCCCATCATTGTAACAGTGCTGCTGACCTTATAGACACTCTTCTTGGGTTAAAGACAGTCCTTTGCAGCTAGTGTTACTCTCTTACCTGATAAATAAGTAGTAAATTTTGTTTTACTATCCAGATCCAGTCACAGGCCTCAGCATCAGCACAGGCACAGTTATGCTTGTTTGTCAAAACTGACTTTCAAGCAAATTGGGTGGTCATTTCCTTGTTACCCATAAACTTATGTGATAAAATAACTAAGAATCAGCAGGTGAAAATATAACATTCCATCCTAATAGGCAAGGAAAAGCAAAGTGTGTTAGCACTTTGTCTGTTGCTATGATTTCCTTGGTCAAAAAGAAACTTCATATCTCCTGCCTTTCTAATGCAGCTCTGTCCTGCAACAACTCATTCAGTAGATGTAGAACAATAGAGGAATTTAGTAAAAACTTCTAATAGTAGTTCTTAAATTTAACCTAGTCTGCAAACATTCTGTGCTCCGGAGACCTTTAGCGTAGCCTCCATCTTGGCTTATGACATTTGCAGCCCATCTTTGACAGTGAAATCTCCATAATAAACAATCTCATTTAAAAAAAAAACTCATATCTACTTTTGTTTTCCAGAGTCTATACTCATTGACCCTGTCCAAGACCATCTTTTATTTTTCAAATAAGTGTGCCTGTCCATGGTTGTTAGATTGAAGGAGAGGGAAGTATTAGACACTAGGATGCTAGTTTTGCTCCTAACTCACACAGTATTAATGTAGTTTAGAAAATGAGTGCATGTCATTGTAAACATCATCTGGACACATTCTGAAACAGGGAATTAATCTGTTGGAAGAACCCACAAAAGAACATGTGCAGCTGTTCACAGCTCAAAATCAGAAAAAGTGCAAGTAGAACAAGCAGAAGAGAGGAGAACATGTTGTTGACTTCTGCTTACATTTTTCTGATCTCTTCTTTTGTAAGTAGAGGTTCTCATATGGAAAATCAGCAGCCCTGGATGTAAGTGCAGCCAGTAGTTGTTAATGCCATCCACTGTGCGACAGACAAATACATGGACTTCACAACTACTGAGAATTCTGTGCATTCATCTACCATATGTGTGTGTGTGTGGGGGGGGTGCATGCACGTGCCGTGTGCGTGTGTATATGTGCATATCTCTGAGCATAAGCATGCTTCCAGGCAAGGGTTTGTAATGGTTTCCACAATTGCACTGTATGTGTCCGACAGCAGAAAGCTGAAATAAATTACTGCAACTATTACTTATATAGATAAATTCATTTGTTCATTTGATCACGATCAGATATCTGAGGTGTAGACAGTCAATAAAGTGGCTACATCTGTTTGTGTGTGTGTTTGTCCTTCTCTGTCCATGGGGGATGAGTTGTAATGGTTTCCTTTGTATATGTCTGATAGCAATGATACACAATATATTAGTTGGGCCATTATATATGTATTTATTCATTATTTCTGCACTGTACACTGTCAGCAAACACTGCTGATTAGATCTATATATTGTATTGTGGCACAACAATGACTTTAAATCTTTGTCACAATCATTCAAACTCCAAGTTACTGGTGAGCATGTGTGTGTATGCATATGAGAATGTGTGTGTGTGTGTGTGTGTGTGTGTGTGTGTGTGTGTGTGTGTGTGTGTGTGTGTGTGTGTGTGTGCGTGCGTGTGTGTGTTGTGAGTGTCAGTGAATGTGTGACAAATTGTGTGTCAGTGCATCTCCATCTATCTGTGTGGACAGCCTGTCAACCTTTTAACCACATGTGCAAGGTTTATGCATCTATATATTTTATTCAGTGTTGCCTTTACTAAAGAGTATTTAATTTCCAAAGTAAAGTATGTAATACCTGGCTAGTAATGCTCTTATCAATATGTAAGTTTAAGTTAATTTTTGGAATCAGGGAGATAAAATGATTTAAAAAAATGTCAGGGAAATGTTTTCAATTTCAGCTGCAAAGAAAATATAAACTCTACTTCTGCCTGTGTACAAAATGCAAATACTTCTGTTAGCCTACATTTTAATTCATCGTTTTTAAATATCAGAACAGAATTTATATATTCTTGATGTCCATAAAAGCATTTAATCAAAAATTATGCAATTGTTTGGCACATTTGCTATATTTTCTAATTACTTTAATCAGTTGATTGCACTCATCTTGTGTCCTGTAACAATTTCTGATAAAAGGGCAAGCATATAATAATATTCTTAACCACCAGATGGCATTCAAACTTCATCTGAAGAATCTACTCTAAAAATAAATCAGAGCAGCACTGTTATTTAACTTGGAGTTTGAATGATTGTGACAAAGATTTAAAGTCATTGTTGTGCCACAATACAATATATAGATCTAATCAGCAGTGTTTGCTGTAATGGAAAAATGGTACACAATTGTGCTACAACTCGGGCATCAGGCATGAAAAGTTTCTTTTTTTAGAAAAGTTTCTGAGAATCAAAGTAAAAGCAATTGTAAACTTTGACTTAAAAATGATATATGCTAGTAATGAATCAACTGCAAGAAAGAAACATTTACAGACTAATGATCCATTAAAATACAGTTACTGCATTATTAACAAAATAAAATGATAAACTTGGCAGAGAGATATAAACCGTGCAGGAAGCAACAATTTGTTGTAATTTGATGTAAGGACTGCAGAGATGGTGGAAAAATGATAAATTAACTGAAAAAAGATGAGCGAGGAGACAGCTTTCACCTTCTTGATTCATGAATCAGGGATGAGGCATAAAGATTCATTTGTCAATACTGAAGAGAGTGGTAGTTGATGTTGAGGTGATAAAAATAAATAGCTAAGCTGTAAGTGTTGTGTTTTAATAGTGAAGATTATCCAAGCTGGAAAGTTGTTAGAAACAGTAAAATGTTGTTTCATAACTCTCATTGGCTTTAGACTGTTTAGGCAAATTGTCAGAATAACCCTGTTTTGAGTTTACATCCTAAGCAAAATAAAAGGTAGTTGATTTGGTACTGCAACGATGACTGCAGATACCACTCCTGAAATGTCCACGTGGTACAAAAATAATTTTAATGTGCATGAAATTTAACAGTGATTACACTTAGAAATGTAGTGTGCTGTAAAGGTTATGACATCTGTTAAAGTTATCCAGACATTGTCACTTAAAGGAATATAAACCCTTAAATTTGCATATGTTTGTTAAATGGGTGCACACCTCTCGTCTGTCCATGATTTTAGATGAAGCTGTCTTCTTCCTAAAACTTGTGATTTGTTTCTGTTTGAAAAAAAAAGTGGTGAATTATAGACAGCATATAATGATAGTCAAAACAGTTACAGACTGCTTCAAAAAATGCACACTTTCTTATTCTGTGAACCTTTTGAGCTGTAATTACCATTATTTTCTTGATTTGAGAACTGTGCCACTGATTCAGGAGCATTTAGCTTGTGTCTGATTGAGGAGTTAAAATGTTGAAAGCTATGACCAGGCGTTGTATGTTGAACATAAAGTACAACTATTTCAAAGTGATTTAAGGAACTTTTATGAGAAATCCTATCTTAACTTGAAAAAGCAGTAATCCTCCCAGGAGTCAGATTTGGCATCAAATGCAGTAAGTATACTCAGAATTTCTACTGTATTTTTTAATTTCTACTCCCTCTGGTTGATGCAGGTGTTGGTGTCTGTAGTACTCATTGTCAATAAGCCTAAAGATGCTGCATGTTAACTTAGAGCCCAAACACCTTAAGAAAGATTTAACAACTTTAATAAGACATCCAGAAGAAACAGCAGTGTTCATGACTTAGTTGGTGAGAAACGTCTTTCCTGATGCAACTTTGCAGGGGAAGATGACCTAACCAGCATGAAAGGAGGAGTTCAGAGCCAGTTTAAACG
This sequence comes from Protopterus annectens, assembly GCF_019279795.1. Lineage (NCBI taxonomy): Eukaryota > Metazoa > Chordata > Ceratodontiformes > Protopteridae > Protopterus > Protopterus annectens. The sequence goes on from NC_056727.1 coordinate 281,641,623, forward strand.
GAAAATAACCAGCTGCATTTCACAGTAGAATATTTAGTCTTCACAAAGTGTATCAGAATGGGGTATGCCAGTTTGACAGACATGTCACTTAATGTCACTTGGTCACTAAGATGGCACCTCTCACTCTGTTTTAACACTTATAAACACACACACACACACACACACACACACACACACACACACACACACACACACACACACACACACACACACACCGACAGTGCGTGTGTATATACAAGTGTAATCATGCTGCAAGTTGCCGGACAAAGAACTGAAAACAGAAATATTTACAAGGATACTTTCACCATCAAGAAACCTGGCTTATAATTTCATCTATTACCAGTCATGTTAGCCAGTTTCAAAATACTCATTTTATAGACTCTTGTTATAAACTATACATTGTCCTTATAGACTCTTGTTATAAACCACTGAACTCCTCCTTTCATGCTGGTTAGGTCTTCTTCCCTTGCAAAGTTGGATCAGGAAAGAAGTTTCTAGCTTCTGTCCCTCATCCCTCCTTTCTTTTCCATTGTCTGTCTTAATATTCATCTACCTCTCTGTCTTGTTGCTTAACCCCTACATTACCTTACTACTCCATCTGTACCTATACTGTATATAACTACTTAGGAATAATGAACACTGTTTTCCCTACATTGACATTGCACCTAAGTTTTTTTTGTAAGAATTCTGACATTGTACTCTACTGCTTTTCTGTATGATTTGTTGTAAATGCTTTTGCAGTTTGATCTCTAACATTTGTACCCAACTGTTTTCTGTAAAATGTTATTGTAAAATGTTATTTCTCTAACTAATTATTTTAGCTGCCAGTGCAATTTTCTTGATGACTGTATGTGAAATGTAAATACTGATTGCAGAGCTTTTCTCCTAGGGTCTCCACTGAAAACGAGCTATTGCTCAGCTGGACTAACCCGGTTAAAAAATGTAAAATAAATAAAAATAAATAAATAATTGCCCTTATAGATTCTTGTTATAAACACATTGTCCTTATAGACTCTTGTTATAAACCTTACATTGTCCTTATAGACTCTTGTTATAAACCATACATTTATTTTATTTTATTTTATTTTTTTATTTTACATTTGTTGACCGGGCTAGTCTAGCTGGATACATGTCCATTTTCAGTAGAGGCCCAGAGAGAAAAGCTCCAAAAAAAAAAAAAAAAAAAACAAAAAGAATAGAAAATCCATACATACATTTAAAAAAGTCATAGCAGTTAAAACTTACCAAGAACTAAAAAAGCAGTTGTTACAATTTTTTTTTTTTAATATATAAAATATACATTAGTCTAAGCAAGAAATAGAACTAGCAGTAATAATCAATGGGTATTGTATTTGAGATACAATATCTATGTATACATGCATTATATTTATAATAACTTGGTATTTAGATTCTTAAGTCAGAAATTATTAGGTATTAGAGTAGTTGTAATTTGAAAGGAGAAAAGTTAGTCAGGATTAGTACAGGAGCAGAGCTAGTGTGCCTTAAGAAAGAGCTTTAAATTATTTTTAAAGAGTGGCAGTGACATTTGTGTAGTGAGATCAGTGGGTAGTAAATTCCATAGTTTTCCTACAGAGTTAGAGTACAGGGAGTCACCTGCTGAGTGATTGGATCTTGAAGTATTAATCAGCAGTTTATTGGAGGAACGTAGGTTCTTACTGTTATTATAAGGTGTAATGATGGTAGAGAGTATAAGGGTGTTGGTGGGCTTATACAGGGCCTTGTGGACAATGGGAAGCTGTAGAAATTGAAGCTGGTTGTGAAATTCTAGCCAGTCTAGTTGTTTTAGATTCAGACAGTGATGAGTTCTGAATGGAGAGCCTGTGGCAAACCTAGCAATATTATTATACGATGTGGCCAGTTTGTTGAGGTTGGTTTTAGGTAAATTAATATATATAGGGGAGGTATAGAATAGGGCCAAGATTAAGTGGGTTCTGGCTGTAACAGCCCTAGCTATTGGAGTTAGAAAGGGCTTAATTCTGTAAAGGGATCCCAGTTTTTTGTTCACTAATTTTATTGTATTGTTAATGTGGGTATCAAAGTTGAGGTGGTTGTCAATTGTTATTCCTAAAAGTTTAGTGGTCGGGTCGGGAGAAATGATAGTGCCATCATTTGATAAAAGTGTGAGGTGGGTGGGAGTTGTTTTTCGGGTTGGAGTGAAAAGTAACAATTTAGTTTTCTTGGGGTTAAGGAGGAAACAGTGGTTTGAAAACCATTGTTCTATAGTATTGAAAGCTTTTTGGGTAAGAGATTTAAGTTCAGTTTCAGAGGTGGCTGTACAAATCATAGTAGAGTCATCTGCATATTGAGTACATTGCTTTTATAGACTCTTGTTATAAACCATACATTGTCCTTATAGACTCTTGTTATAAATAATACATTGTCCTTATAGACTGTTGTTATAAACCATACATTGTCCTTATACACTCATGTTATAAACCATACATTGACCTTATAGACTGATGCATTGTCCTTATAGACTCCTGTTATAAACCATACATTGTCCTTATAGACTGCTGTTATAAACCATGCATTGCCCTTATAGACTCTTGTTATAAACCATACATTGCCCTTATAGACTTTTGTTATAAACCATACATTGCCATTATATACTTTTGTTATAAATCATACATTCCCCTTATAGACTCTTGTTATAAACCATACATTCTCCTTATAGACTCTTGTTATAAACCATACATTGCCCTTATAGACTCTTGTTATAAACCATACAGTGTGCTTATAGACACTTGTTATAAACCATGCGTTACTTTATAGACTCTTGTTATAAACCATACATTGTCCTTTACACTGTGCTTATAGACTCTTCTTCTAAATCATACATTGTCCTTATAGACTCTTATTGTAGACCGTACATTGCCCTTATAGACTGTTATAAACCGTACATTGTTTTTCTAGACTCTTGTTATAAATCGTATATTTCCCTTATACACTCTTGTTATAAACCATACATTGCCCTTATAAACTCTTGTTATAACCCATACATTGTCCTTATAGACTCTTGTTATAAACCATACATTGCCCTTATAGACTGTTGTCATAAACCATACATTGTCCTCATGGACTCTCATTATAAACTATACATTGCCCTTATAGACTATCATTATAAATCATACATTGTCCTTACAGACTCTTGCTATAAGTTATACATTGCCCTTCTAGACTCTTGTTATAAACTATACATTACCTTACAGACTCTTGTTATAAACCATACATTCTCCTTATACACTCATGTTATAAACCATACATTGACTTTATAGACTGATACATTGTCCTGATAGACTCCTGTTATAAACCATACATTGTCCTTATAGACACTTGTTATAAAGCATGCATTGTCCTTATAGACTTTTGTTACAAACCATACATTGCCCTTATAGACTCTCATTATAAACCATACATTGCACTTATAGACTATCATTATAAACCATACATTGTCCTTACAGACTCTTGCTATAAGTCATACATTGCCCTTATAGACTCTTGTTATAAGCCATACATTGTTCTTTACACTGTCCTTATAGACTCTTCTTCTAAACCATACATTGTCCTTATAGACTCTTATTGTAGACCGTACATTGCCCTTATAGACTATTGTTATAAACCGTACATTGTTTTTCTAGACTCTTGTTATAAATCGTATATTTCCCTTATACACTCTTGTTATAAACCATACATTGTCCTTATAGACTCTTGTTATACACCATACATTGCCCTTATAGACTCTTGTTATAAACCGTACATTGTCCTTATAGACTCTTGTTATAAACCGTACATTGCCCTTATAGACTCTTGTTATAAACCATACATTGCCCTTATAAACTCTTGTTATAAACCATACATTGTCCTTATAGACTCTTGTTATAAATGATACATTGCCCTTATAGACTCTTGTCATAAACCATACATTGTCCTCATAGACTCTCATTATAAACCATACATTGCCCTTATAGACTATCATTATAAACCATACATTGTCCTTACAGACTCTTGCTATAAGTCATACATTGCCCTTATAGACTCTTGTTATAAACTACACATTACATTATAGACTCTTGTTATAAACCATATATTGCCCTTTACATTGTCCTTATAAACTCTTATTATAACCCGTATATTGTCCTTATAGACTCTTGTTATAAATTGTACATTGTTCTTATAGACTCTTGTTTTAAACCGTTCATTGCCCTTTGACTCTTGTTATAAACCATACAGTGTCCTTATAGACTCTTGTAATAAATCATACATTACCCTTATAGACTCTTGTTATAAATCATACATTGCCCTTATAAACTCTTGTTATAAACCATTGTCCTTATAGACTTTTGTTATAAATCATATATTGCCCTTATAGACTCTCGTTATAAACCATACATTGTCCTTACAGACTCTTGTTATAAGCTATATATTGCCCTTATAGACTCTTGTTATAAACCATACATTACCTTATAGACTCTTGTTATAAACCATATATTGCCCTTTACATTGTCCTTATAGACTCATTATAAACCGTACATTGTTCTTATAGACTCTTGTTATAAACCGTACATTTTCCTTAGACTCTTGTTATAAACTGTACATTGTCCTTATAGACTCTTGTTATAAACTGTACATTGCCCTTATACACTCTTGTTATAAACTGTACATGTTCCTATTAGACTCTTGTTATAAACCATACATTGCCCTTATAAACTCTTGTTATAAACCATACATTGCCCTTATAGACTATCATTATAAACCATACATTGTCCTTACAGACTCTTGCTATAAGTCAGACATTGCCCTTATAGACTCTTGTTATAAACTATACATTACCTTATAGACTCTTGTTATAAACCATATATTGCCCTTTACATTGTCTTTATAAACTCTTATTATAAACCGTATATTGTCCTTATAGACTCTTGTTACAAATTGTACAATGTTCTTATAGACTCTTGTTTTAAACCGTTCATTGCCCTTTGACTCTTGTTATAAACCAGTGTCCTTATAGACTCTTGTAATAAATCATACATTGCCCTTATAGACTCTTGTTATAAACCATACATTGCCCTTATAAACTCTTGTTATAAACCATTGTCCTTATAGACTTTTGTTATAAACCATATATTGCCCTTATAGACTCTCGTTATAAACCATACATTGTCCTTACAGACTCTTGTTATAAGCTATATATTGCCCATATAGACTCTTGTTATAAACCATACATTACCTTATAGACTCTTGTTATAAACCATATATTTCCCTTTACATTGTCCTTATAGACTCATTATAAACCGTACATTGTTCTTATAGACTCTTGTTATAAACCGTACATTTTCCTTAGACTCTTGTTATCAACCATACATTGTCCTTATAGACCCCTGTTATAAACCGTACGTTGTCCTTATAAACTCTTGTTATAATCTGTACATTGTCTTTATAGACTCTTGTTATAAACTGTATATTGCCCTTATATACTCTTGTTATAAACCATACATTGTCCTTATCGACTCTTGTTATAAACCATGCATTGCCCTTATAGACTCTTGTTATAAACCCTGCATTGCCCTTATAGACTCTCGTTATAAACCATACATTGCCCTTATAGACTCTAGTTATAAACCATACATTGCCCTTATAGACTCTTGTTATAAACCGTACATTGTCCTAATAGACTCTTATTATAAACTGTGCATTGCCCTTATAGACTCTTGTTATAAACCATACATTGTTCTTATAGACTCTTGTTATAAACCGTACATTGTCCTTAGACTCTTGTTATAAACTGTACATTGTCCTTATAGACTCTCATTATAAACCATACATTGTCCTTATAGACTCTCATTATAAACCATAAATTGTCCTTATAGACTCATTATAAACCGTACATTGCCCTTATAAACTCTTGTTATAATCCGTACATTGTCCTTATAGACTCTTGTTATAAACTATACATTGCCCTTATAGAGTCTTGTTATAAACCATACGTTGTCCTTATAGACTCTCATTATAAACCATTCATTGCCATTATAGACTCTCATTATAAACCATACTTTGTCCTTATAAACTCTTCTTATAAAGTGTACATTGTCCTTATAGACTCTTGTTATCAACTATACATTGCCCTTATAGACTCTTGTTATAAACCATACATTGCCCTTATAGACTCTTGTTATAAACCATACATTGTCCTTATAGACTTTTGTTATAAACCATACATTGCCCTTATAGACTCTTGTTCAGTGGCGTAACTGCGAGAGGCAAAGTGAGGCAATTGCCTCAGGGCGCCAAGCGGCAGGGGGCACTTTGGGCAGGGGTGGCTCATCCTATCGGACTGCAGCCCTTCCACTTACAAAATAACAAAAAAAAAAAAAATCTGTAAAACATAAAAACAGTGAGCAATCCCAGACTGCCTTACCAGCAGTCCTGATATGGACACATGGACATGGAGAACAGAGGAGGTCTGGACTGCTTCAGCCGCAGTCAGTACCAATGAGGAGGACTGAGCTGCTCTTGCGGGACTTTTTCAGTGCGCGGGCTTCGGCTTCAGGTAGGTGTTTGGATTGTGGGCTTGCTTGTTGTTGTTCAGTCGTTTCTTCGTGGATCGGTCTGTTTGTTCGGGTGCACAGATCAGTCTGCAGCTTGCTTGCTGTTCGGTCAGTTGCTTGGTCTCGCAGATCAGTCTGTGGCTTGCTGTTGGGTCGGTCGCTGGGCTAGGTAGGTGAAGGGTTGTGTGTTGATCGCTGGGTTTGCTTGGTCAGGTGTGTGTGTGTGTGTGTGTGTGTGTGTGTGTATGTGTGTGTCGGGGGGATCATTTCTCACTTGTGAAGTTCAGAGGGGAAAGTTGAGCATTATTTTTTTTTACACACCTATTGGTTGGTTGTTAGAAAGGGATGGGAGTGGAATAGGACCTATAGCTATGGGTTTGGCGGTAGTGGGCAATTACACCACATATTCCTTTAGAATAGGAAGGACGTACCATTTATTTGAGGAAGGTATATTTGTGGAAGTGTCACTTCCACAAATATACCTTCCTCAAATAAATGATTAATAGAGCTAGGAGGTGGAACTCTAAAATAGTTTTGAATTATATTCATTAGTCTAAAGAAGGAGGGGCAACAGTTTAAAAGGAGTATGAAGGAAAATTTTGTTAACAGGTTTATGGTGAGCTGTTTATGACATGCTGTTAATATTTATTTTATTTATTTTACATTTGTTTACCGGGTTAGTCCAACTGGATACATATCCCTTTTCAGCAGAGACCCGGGGAGAAAAGCTCCACAGTACAAAAGGTTTTGAGTTACATTTCAACAATTTCAAAATAACATGGTAAGGTAATAAAAAGTTTAAACATAACAGTTGCAAGAAAGTTCAAGGAAAAAAAAAAGAAAAACATATACATAATTGAGACAAGGTTTAGGTTTGACATTTCAACAATTTCAAAATAACATGGTAAGGTAATACAAAGTTTAAACATAACAGTTGCAAGAAAGTTCAAGGAAAAAAAGAAAAACATATACATAATTGAGACAAGGTTTAGGTTTGAGTTACATAGTAACAGTTTTTAGATATCATAGTATGAAGAGACATCAAGTTAAAAATTAGCTATAACTTAAGTAATTCATATGATAAGTGGATTAATGAAAACATATGATCTTTGGACACTATTAAAGCTGATATTATAGGCTCAAGAGATAGGTAAAGAAATATCGAGTATAATGCTCGTAGGGATTCATAAATAGGGGGTGTTACAGTGAGGTAGAGATCCTGTACTATAGTTTAGTACGGCAGTAGTAGAAAAGAGAGAGAAAAATGGCATCGGGAGATAGTATGGATAGTATTGGTATTTTTAGGATTAGTCAGGTTTGGTACAGGAACATAGCCAATGCGCTTTTAGGAAAGATTTGAGGTTGCTTTTGAACTTGCTAAGGGAGGTAGTTAGTCTTAGGTCACTAGGAAGGGAGTTCCATAGTTTTCCAATGGAATTGGCATAAAGAGCATCCCCACCTAAGTTATTAGTTTTGATTGTTTGTACTAGTTCACTATTGGAGGATCTAAGGCAGCTGAGATTAGAATAGGGGATGAAAAGTTTGTTTAATGAGGGGGTTTTATGTGGTTCCTTGATTATTTTAAATGCTTCAGTAAGTTGATTAAGTTTAAGAAGATTGGGGAGTTCTAACCAGGCTAGTTTTTTTAGGTTTAGGCAGTGATGAGTATGGTACGGTTCTCCTGTTACAAATTTGGCAATATGATTATAAGTCATAGAGAGTTTGTTGAGCTCAGCTTTATTAAGGAAGGAGAATACTGGGGAGGCGTACAGTAGGGTGGAGAGAAGATGTGTGCGTGCAATGGTTAGTTTGGTAGTAGGGGTTAGAAAGTTTTTAATTCTATACATAGAGCCTAGTTTTTTGTTTACAGTTTTTATAGTTTGACTGATGTGCATGTCAAATTTGAGCTTGTGATCGATAGTAACTCCAAGTAGTTTGGCATTAGTGTCAGGCTCGATGATGGTACCATTTGTAGACTGAACATGGAAGGTCCTATTATTAGTATGTGTAGGGTGTTGTGCTAAGGAAGAGGCTGAGGTGGGGAAAATTAGTAGTAGCTTGGTTTTTGTTGGATTCAAGATAAGTTTCTTCTCAATGAACCATGTTTCTACTGCAGCAAAGCAGTTTTGGGTAATTACTTGGAGATTATGGAGGGAGGCGTCGGAGCAGATCAGGGTGGAGTCATCTGCATATTGAATGCAGGTTGCATTGGGGATTACTGAATAGAGATCATTTATAAATACAGAAAAAAGAAGGGGGCCGAGTATAGACCCTTGGGGAACTCCTATGGTGTTTGGTAGTAATTGAGATAGCTTGCTTTGCCACTGGACAGCTTGTTGTCTCCCTGACAGGTAGGCATCAAACCAGCTTAGGGCTGAGTAGTCTAGGTGAAATGTTTTCAGGGTATGGAGCAGTGCTTGGTGATTAACCATGTCAAAAGCTTTTGATAAGTCCAGAAAGAGAGCAGAGGTAATTAGTTTATTATTTCGGTTACAGTTGACTGAGTCAACAAAGGAGAGGAGGGCAGTGGTTGTACTGTGATGGGGGCGAAAGCCGTGTTGGGTGTTAGACAAAAGATTATTTAGAGTTAGATGGTGGAGGAGTTGCTTATGAACACATCTTTCCATAATTTTTGCTATTGGGGACATTATTGCTATAGGTCTAAAATTGGATATTTCCGTGGAGGCGCCGCCCTTGTGAAGTGGGATGACATATGATATTTTCCACATTGTGGGGATTTTAGACTCTGTAATGCTTCTATTTATCAGAATGGAGATAGGATAGGCTATAACCTCTGATGCTATTTGTAGGTATTCAGCTGGGAGTCGATCGGCTGATAAGCTGGATGGTTTAAGTTTCTTTAATAGGGAGCTAATATAGGAGGTTGATATTGGATGAAGGTTAAAGGCAAGTGGAGATTTACCAGCAGTATTGGTTGTGAGGGGGGTAGGATTAGTTGAGGAAGGTGAGAAGGAAGGTATGTTTGCTGTGTGAGTCTACCATAAAGCCAAGATTGTGTACAGAGGTGTTGTTGAAGCTTACTCAAATGCTCGTGAAGGAGATAAGCAGGTGAGCATGCTGGCCAGTTGTCTCTTGGTGCCATAATGTTGTTGGACTTTACTCGTTGTAAATAAAGCTGGATCACATTATCATTTTGGACTAAGGCTGACAGCAACTCATGAAAGTTGTAAAGCATGTCATTTGTGGGAAGGGGACAGCCCAGTGACAATATAAGCTCGTGTGCCTTTGTTTTGATGTAACCGTCATCTATTAGATCTAATTTTTATATTTACTGTGTAGTACAAAGTTTGCCTTCTAGTAAGTAGATATGAACTGTACTGCTCTGCTACATTTCTATTATATCTCATTTTTCTTTAATAGTAAGTACATACAAATTGCATCGTCTTCATTATACCCTACGACCTCTTAGTGCAAGCAATCTGGACAATGCTTAAAATAAGGGGAGGGACAAAGGTCAAAGAACAGGGACAGATTTTAAATATTGTTCTTATTAACTTAGAAAATTACTAGAATGAAAGGATTCATGTTAGCATGCATTTTGTTTAGGATAAAAAGTCATCCAGAACTCAAATGTATGCCATTATTAGTGACTTTAACCTTTAGTGATTTGTCAGAAAAAAAAAAAACTTTTATGAGGAACAGACCAAAAATATGAGGTAGAAATCTGGACATTCTGCAAAAATCTGAAGAGTTGAAAGATATGATTATCATAGCTCAATTTCTTTTGGAAATATATCTGCATACAGAAACAATGTACACCATAAAAGCATATCCCTTGTCTTATAAGCATTTTCTTTGCAGGTCAAGCACTCCTATATTATACAAATCCCTCACTTGCAAAACCCCCCAGGAGTGCCCACTTCCCTGCTAAGCCCTCTACTTTTCTGTCTCATACCAACTCATAATTCTTTCTAGCATGTCGAAGGGTCAGATGCTGGCGTCCTCTCCTGCCCAGTTGGTGAATCTGGGAATTCTGAGGCAATGTTACAATTGCCTCATGTACACGGACAACCCTCTCCTCCTCCCACATAACACTAACACTTGCAAGAGATGCAGCTATTTAGCCAAACTGGAGGCTGAGCTCTCTCAACTCAGGACTGGCAAGACCAGGCAGGAGGAGAAGGCAACTACACACACCACAATACAAGTCTCACATAACTCAACCACACCACTGAATCAGACACATAAACACACTAAGACATACTCGGAGGCTCTGAGTAAAAATTTACCTAAACAGCAAAGGCCTCCAAAGCAGACACCCAAGCAACTGCAAACTCAAGACACCACACAAACAACACATAAAAAACAAAATCAGTGTGCAAAGCAGTCACTGCCCTTAAGGCCAAATACAACACCAAACATACTTGTCATAGGTGACTCCATAGTCAGACACACTGACGTCCCACTCACCAGGCTGAACAAGGAGAAGGTCACGGTAAGCTGCCTATCGGGCGCTTGAATCCGCCACATAACACAAGCACTCAGGTCACTCCACGGCAAGTACAAGTATAACACAGTCATTGTCCATGCTGGTGTGAACGACCTGAGACGTACCTCCCTGGACTACATGAAAAGAGACATAGAGGAGCTCTCTATGATTATGTAGCCCAGGCAGGTATGACCCTGACCCTGGCAGTATCCTACCTTCACCAAGAATGATGCCACAATATAGTGACAAGATGATCAGCTTTAACAATTGGCTTAATTTCTGGTGTCATTCAAAGGGGATCCAGTGTCTGTCTGCTTGGGATGACATGCTTGACAAGCCACGCTGCTTCGCAAGGGACGGCTTGCACCTGTCACCCCTGGGATTCCGGATATTGGCTAAGGCTCTTGCCACCCCCATAGTGCCTTTTTTAGGCAAGGCTCAAATTCTAAACCTACCACCCTAGAAAACAAAAAAGGGAAGAAACTAAGGGTAATGCTGCTCAATGCCAGAAGTCTAAATCTCAAAATGCACGCACTCGAGGCCCTTCTCAGTATGGAGAACATCGATGTCTGTGCTGTGACTGAAACCTGGTTCAAGGCTCCTGAGAGCACCCCGGCACTATCAGGTTTTACCTCATATCATGCGTTCTGGCCCCAAAACCCAGACCATACCACAAAAGTAGGGGGTGTATCCATATTCATCAAGGATACCCACACCTCCAGGTTGGTGGCTACGCACAAAGCATCGGAAACCATCCAGGTGCAATTAACCATAGGCAAAACTGCTCTACAATTTGTAGCATGCTACAGGCCACCCTCTCAAACTCAGGAAACCCACACAGCCTTCCTGAAGACACTGGAGGGTATAAATGTATCACCAAATACCATCATATTGGGTGACTTCAACTACCCGAATATAGATTGGGAACATTACTCAAGCCCCAACTTTCTAGCCCAAAGGTTCCTGGAGTTCATAAATTCAAATGCCATGGAACAACTAGTCACCGTCCCCACAAGAGGAGAAAATATACTAGATCTCATCATCACAAACATGGGGACAAAATGCTCCACACCGGAAGTATATCCCTCTTTGGTGAGATCAGATCCTAAACTAATCTCACTAGAAATCCACATCCCGCCCCCACCCCAAACAAAAAAGACCACAGTGAAGAACTTCTCTAAAGCAAACTTCACACTACTCAAGACAGGTGTGGTATCCTTCAAGGCCCCCGAGCCAATGGAAACCACAACCCAAGCTGCGGAAGCCCTTACAAATGCCTTCTATGAACACCTTCAGGACTGCATGGATCAGGCAATCCCAAATAAAACCAAGACTCTTTCCTCCAAGGGTAAACGTCCAGTCTGGTGGACCCCAGCCATAAACAAACTTTACAATAAGAGGAGAAAGCTATTACATGATAGAGCAAAATCCCAAAAAGGGAAGGCATCTTTGATCAGTACTAGCAAGAAACTACGATCCCTCATAAAATCATCAAAGGCCAACTTTGAGAAAAAAATTGCCATAGATTCAAAAGACAATCATAAGGCCTTCTTCAGCTATGTCAGAAACCTGGGTGGAAACTCCCAGATATGCTCGGAATTAGTCCAAAATGATACAAAAATCACTGAGGCCACAGACATTGCCAACATACTGGCAGACAGGTTCAGTGCAAACTTCACCCCCTCTCCCCCCCAAAAGGTGAGATAACTATCCCAACAGAGTGTAGCCTCCCAGACATCTCAAATGTGCAGGTGAAAGCTGCTCTCTCTAAAGCTAAAAACACAGCATCAATGGGACCGGATGGTGTCCCCGGCTGTGTGCTACATGAACTCAATGAAGAACTAAACCCGCACATAAGGCAGCTGTTTAATCTTAGCCTTACCACAGGATATGTGCCCAAGGAGTGGCGTACGGCAACTGTGGTCCCACTCCACAAAGGTGGTGCCTCTACGGACCCTGGTAATTACCGCCCATAAGCTTAACAAGCCTGGTCTGCAAAGCTATGGAGAGGATCATAATGGAACTCATAAACAAGGACATAGGGGACTTGCAGACCTTGGACCCAACCCAGTTTGGCTTTGTCAAGGGCAGAGCTTGCCTTTTGAACCTGGTCGACTTCTTTGAAACAGTTACCAAGGCCATTGATGAGGGAAAGGCAGTCCATACAGCCTACCTTGACCTTGCAAAAGCTTTCGACACAATACCCCACTCGGGTATCATAGAGAAACTTACCAGCTTAAATGTAAACCCATATGTCACAAGATGGGTTGCAAACTGGCTAAAGGACAGAACCCACAGGGTTAGAGTTGCTGGAGCTATGTCAAACTCCAAGCCGGTTACAAGTGGTGTCCCACAGGGCTCAGTCCTTGGCCCCCTATTGTTCGGCATCTACTTCTCAGAAGTACAGGCAAACATAGGAGGACTATGGCTGACAAAGTTTGCGGATGACTGCAAACTGGGTGCCATAGTGGATAGTACATCGGACACAGACATCCTTCAGAGGGGTCTCACGGAAACTGATAGCTGGTGCCAGAGCCATGGCCTGAAGTTAAACGCAAAAAAGTGTATAGTCATACCCTTCGGGAAAAACAAGGTAACCCCAAGCTACCATATAGGTGGCAACCCACTAAGCACAAAAGAGGTTATCAGGGACCTGGGTACCCAGGTTGACAGTGGCCTCTCGTTTGACACTCACGTTGCTAAAGTGGTTCAAAAGACCTTCTACCTTGCCCATCTGATCATGAAGGGATTCACATCCAGATCAAGTGAGGTCATTGTTCCCCTGTACTCTTCACTTATCAGACCAATGATCGAGTACAATGCCCCATTCGGGATGTATCTCACCCGACACCTTCAGCAATTGGAGAGACCCCAAAAGTTCCTCACCAAAAGGATAAAGGGACTCCAAAACCTGTCATATACTGCTAGACTGAAGAAATTCCAACTCTATTCAGTTACATACCGTCTGCTCAGAGGTGACCTGTGCCTGACATACAAGGCCATGACCAACCCGGAATTAATGGACATGCTCCACCTCAAAAAATCCAAATCCACTAGAACCACTAGAGCAAGTGACTTAAACCTTAGCATGGATATAAATAGGATGTGCTGGAGAGATAGATTTATCACCCAGAGACTCCCCATGCTGTGGAATAAAATCCCGGTCCATGTGAGGCAGAGCACCTCGCTGGCTCTGTTCAAGAGAAATCTTGACCGGTGGATGGGAGATCGTAGGTTTACCCCAGGAATCATCTCTGTGTCACTGCTGGACAGAGGCACAACAAACTAATGGGCACATTATTTCTAACATAAGGGGTGGCGTAAGCCACATAACTTTGGGCTAGGCTTATAAATGCCTTAGGGCAGATAGCCTAGTATAAACCTATGAACCTATACATGAAAGTTTATTTACAAGTAGTTGTATGTTTTATTTGCGCATGGAGCTATTTACCCTATGACTTCACTGAAGATGGAATCTTCCCAGCTGGGTATTCCAGATCAACAAAAGTAAATAGATAAATGAAATAAAATAATAGAACACTATTTCTGTGTCATAAGTTAGGAAGTAAATAAACAGTGTAGACAATTATGTTGGTCATAAAAACCTACATTTATTAGTGTCTTTGGATAATTTCTTTCTTTACTTTTAATATGTATTCTTTTATGGTAGACTGCACACACACACACATACACGCACGCGCGCACACACACACACACACACACACACACACACACACACACACACAATGAATTAGGTATTTACTATTTCAGAAAAAGGTCTTTATTTCCAAAATAATCAATGATTAGTATTGTAGCAGGACCCAGCTTGCCATAAAAATAAGTAAGAAATGGACAATTTAATCTTGGAGATTATTATTTATTTATGAATCTCATATTTTCTCTAAGAGTACAAATAAGTAGGAAAGGAACAACCTGACAAAAATGTATCTGAAGTGCATGGAATGCTATGATTTTTCACCAAAATCAGGAAAAAGATAACATGTTAAGCAGCTTTAAAAAGTCCTTAGCATTAGACGTGCTCTTAGCAGTGCTGAGCAAAAGCTTGTTAAAAACATCTTAGCACTGTTAAGATCAAGTGCTGGAGACAGTATACAGCACTGGAAGGTAAAACAGATTTTAAATAAGTTAGATACTTTCTTTTGTCATACTTATAAATAAACTGTGGGTATGGGCAAGATGTCTAATGGCTTTTTAAAGTCATTCATTCTTTAAAGAGACTTTCTTCCTGCTGTTAATGCGGTAGTACTAAATATTTTTCTTAGAAAATTGGTAAAACATGTTGGGCTTCTAAACTTTTTTCATTTCTGTAACTAGTATTACATTGAGCAGATAAACCTCTGTGGACAATAAAGAATTATGATTGGGTCTCGCTGATCATAACATTTGTTATGTATTCTCAGCATGGATACAATCATTCACCTCTCAAGCTTTGTTATTGAGGCGAGTTTCTTAGCATCCATATCTCGAATCGATAATAAGCTGGTCATGATCAGAGAGACACGATTATAACCCTCTATATTCGCAGTTGTTGAAAGCTGAAGCATATCAAGAATCTGTAAAAGTGATAGCATAGAAGATATGTAAAAAAAAGCTGTTTTTAGTTGGTGCTAAGTAGTATTTTTTTGTTAAAGGCAATATTACAACAAACTAATGCATCTTGTTTAATTCTAGCAATTTTCTAAGTTTCAAAAATGTATCCAGGGAATCCAACAATAAAACAACCATCGATCAACAAACATATCTTTGTATATGCATTTTATTAATTCAATAGGAATACATTATATTTATTAGTAGGAATTTTAGGTATTTATTTATTTACATTTATATTTCGTATTTAAGAGAATTTTATCAAGGTTCTGACTTATTTTAGTATTATATTAATGAATTTTATTTAATTATATATTCATTATTTAGTTTATATGACAAAAATGAGATTGTGGTTCTGTGTTTTTAAATTCTAGTGAATGTTTGATTGGTTAGGCAATTATTTTTGGCGGTTTTTTAGAAAATATTTAAAGTGCAGTATTGAGTATATTAGTTGTTCTGAAGAAATCTACGTCGAGTAGATGAAAGCGCTTAACCTACTGCTTATGTACTTCATTCAATAAAGAATTTGGATATTGTGGATCATGGTGTTTCGTTCAGTTGAGCTGTTTGCTGATCGATGGTTAATTTTCTAAGTTTATAAGATGAATATTTGAAATTTGTCCCTATTTTTGGGACTGTATTCCCCCATTATTGGCTTCATCCAGGCTTTTTGTGCTAAGGTTGGCAAGGCTTTTTGTGCTATGGCAAGAACTGAATTCACGGAATATGTTTGAGGGCTGTATTCCCTCATTACTGCGTTTGTCCAGGTGTTTTGTGCTAAGAGGTTGACAGTTATGGTGAGAACTGAATTCATTAAATGATAGCCATTTAAATTTCAGTCTTCCTCACTTTCACAAAGTAGCTGATATGGCGTAGTGGTATGTGGCTCTGACTGTTTTGCACAGGGACCTTGGTAGTAAAATGTATGGTGGTAACACAGTATTTTTCTTTCACAAAGCAGCTGATTTGGCATAGTGGTATGTTGCTCTGACTGTTTTGCATCCAGACAGAAGGATGAGTATGAATTCCCACGATGGTGGCAAGAAAAAGCTTAGTGGCACTCAGCGTAGAAAGCGAGAGAGACAGAAAGAGGTTGCAGAAAGTGAACTGCTGAAAAAAGTACCAAAACTGAGCGCATACTTTATTGCTCCACAAGCATCTTGTAGTGTGACTTTGGAACAGCGGGACGAAGGACAAAGGATAACGAACGAAGATATTCGGCAGCCAGAGGACGATCAGAATAATGCCAGTACTCACTCCGAATCCAATGATGCCCTGAATGAACAGAATTTTCCTAAACATGAGGCTCAACTACCAGAATCAAGTGCATCGACAGAATTGCTACCGCCCTCTGCTGATCGAGCATATTTTGGAAGCAAGACATTAAGCGCTTTTGATAAGAGATTTGTTGTGATGGGTGATGCATTGCAGCTGCCTGATCCATTCCCGAAACAGGCAGAAGGTCTTAATAAAGGCCACAGCTTCCAGGAACATTTCTACACACACAAAATGAAGTCTGGCTTGAGTTTCAGAAGAACATGGTTGTCCTACAGCACGGCTGGTGACAAGTGCTACTGCATTCCATGTTGGCTGTTTGCATCACCGATAAGAACTGGTGATTCATGGACTGACAGTACTTGTAACTGGAAGAATTTGTCGCGTTCCATACAGATACACGAAAATTCAGTGACCCACGCAAAAGCTTGTCAGATTTTTACTAATTGGAAGAACAATGTCACTGTCGATGTCCTGACCGACAAACAAATTATGCAAGACCGTAAGTACTGGCGCTGTGTTCTGGATCGCATAGTGAATCTGATCATTACCATGTCAAAATGCAACATTGCATTTTGAGGCCACCGTAAAAAACAACAGCTACACTGACGACGACAGGCCTGGCTCACGAGGATATTTCCTGGAATTCATTCACTTAATTGCCAAGTACGATCCTGTTTTGGAAAACTTGCTGAAGCAGCCAAAAGGAACCACCAAGTATTTGAGTGGGTCGATTCAAAATGAAATCATTTACATTCTGGCAAGAGAGGTAAAGCAGCAGATCACAGACGAAATGGCCAACGCACCATTTGTATCTCTTATAATGGATACAACAGTGGATTGCTCAAAGACGGATCAGTTGAGCAAAATATTTCGGTATGTGACTGTCAAAAAGAATGATGAAGGGAAGCCGGTAAGCGTGCATATCCAGGAATCATTCTTGGGGTTCACCGATGTTGAAAGCCAGAAGGGTCATGATTTGGCATCCGTAATTACAAAGGAAATTGAAAGTGTCACTGACCTGAAGAAGATTCGGGTCAAGGATATGACGGAGCCGCCAACATGAGTGGTGCTTACAAGGATGTCCAGGCTTTAATGAAGCAGAAAGCACCAAAGGCCCGTTATGTTCACTGCAGTGCTCATGCATTAAATTTAGTCATAAACAATGCTGTTAAGAACGTGAAGGACATTCGGAACTTTTTTGACATGCTGGAAAAGCTGTATATATTCCTCAGTGCTATTAGCAGATGGAATCGCTTACAGAAAGATAGTAGCTGCTCACTTACATTAAAGCGACTTTGTCCTACACGTTGGTCATCGTGGAATCAAGCCTTGATAGCTCTTCACAGCTGGTTTGTCGACATGATGAAACTGTTGACTGTGTTGTCACTGACTGGCAAGGACAGTAATGAGAAAGGCGAGGCATCGTCACTGAAGAAATATTTTGAACGCTTTTCATCAATGATGAACATTGTTTTACTGTCATGCATTCTGGGACCACTAGACATTATCTCCAAGAAAATGCAGTCACAACAATCCAATGTCACATCTGTTTGCATTCTGTTGGAATCACTACTGAAGGATCTGAGTGAACTTCGCAACAACTGGGAGACTGTTTTGTTCTTGACCAAGGAGCTAGCTCAAAGTTGGGGCATGCCATCTGAGTTTGGCAGTTCAGAGAGGGTTTCTCGTGCCAAGAAGTTTCACGATGAACTTTCAAATGACTGCAGACTGGAGTCAGCAGAACAGCGCTACAAGGTCGAAGTGTTCAACAGAATAAAACTATGCCATTGTCCAGATAACAACACGATTCAAGTCACTGCGAGATACTGACCAAGTCTTCACATGCTTGAAACCTATGACAATTGCTGAAACGAATGATGATGAACTGCAGAAGATGTCGAAGAGTCTGATCATGGCGTACTCGGATGACATTTCAGATGAGCTGTCTGACCAACTGCTCCTGCTCAAAATGACTTTCAGTGTCACATTGTCAGCGCTGAAATCTATCAAGGACTTGGCCGAATTCATCTTGATAACTCATTCAGAATCATCTTCCAGATTTCCGGATATAATCACTGCTTGTGTGCTGTATCTGACACTTTCTGTGACAGTTGCCAGTGCTGAAAGAAGTTTTTCGAAGTTGAAGTTGATAAAGACATTCTTGCGTAGTACAATGTCTGAGGTTCGCCTTAGTTCTTTAGCCATTTTCTCGATTGAGAGTGGATGCCTGGAAGACGTGGACACTGACAAGATCATTGATAGTTTTGCTGATAACAAAGCCCGCAAGAAGTCATTCTAGGAGTAGGATTGAACAATGGAGGTACAATTCACATTCTGGTATCTATATAATGTACTGTTTTATAATTGTTTTTTTTTTACTTTTTGCTGAAATAGCACGTCTCCAGATTTCAGTGTTTTATGCCACTGTCATAGGTCAAGCAAATGTGACTATATGTGATTTCTTCGGCTTCAGTCATCTCGATGGCTTGGGTTCCGGGGGGGGGGGTGTTGGGGCGCCTAGGAAATGTTTGCCTCGGGGCGCTTCTAACGTAGTTATGCAACTGCTCTTGTAATAAACCATACATTGTCCTTATAGACTCTTCTTATAAAGCATATATTGTCCTTAAAGACTCTTGTTATAAACCATACATTGTCCTTATAGACTCTTGTTATAAACCATACATTGCCCTTATAGACTCTTGTTATAAACCGTACATTGTCCTTATAGACTCGTTATAAACTGTACTTTGTCCTTACAGACTCTTGTCATAAATAATACATTGTTTTGAAACACAAAGCACGAAGTGGTAAAAGCTGAGTGCCGCCAAACTACTGTTATGAGCAGTCACGAACAGTCACAAAATGGATTTCCTTTAACACAACTTTAATAGTGTTTTCGGAAACGACTATGCGTTTCCTTCTTCAGAAAGCAAAAAGTAAAAAGCAAAAACAACATAGTCACATCCAGCCCATACATTTAAACCATTTGAGACGTCATGTGATACTAATTAATTAATACACTCGTAATGTTGAATCATTATACTGCTTAAAAACACTTTCCAAAACTTTTTCATGTATACTACAACAAACCCTATAATTACATTTGACTGAACATCAATTAAAGTTAAAAACACTTCAAAGATATATCCACTTACTTTAAAAATCTATAACACTAAAATATAAATTTTAAATTAAATCTAATTTGGCCAATAGAACAAACGGCCAATACAAAAAAGTTGAAGCAGCAAAAGGGAATCCTTTTCAAAGTCCTATACATTAAGGCATATGTAGCCAAAATTTTACTGAATGCATAACAATAATATTAAAACAAACTATCTAGATGTGAGAGTCCCCATAAACCAACTCAAAAAATCTAAAAAATCTAAAAAATAATAGTAATAATAAAAAGCTCCCCTATCTATTACAAGCAAGCTTTTTTAATACACAAGTAATGGACATACTATCGTTAAGACCCGGGGCAAAAGTGGCCCCTGTTCTTATCTGCCAACATAGTTCTTGTATGTCCAAATAGATTTGCCATGGACCCACATAAGGGGCAATTTCTATCTTTTGTAACACCATGAATTCAAAATCGTGATGAGGGAATTCCAAGATGTGGCATGCAAGTGCGTTGTTTGTTTCACCTTTGGAAATAGCGTAATAGTGTTCATAAACACGCTGCCTTAATTTACGCTCCGTTTTACCTATATAGAATGCGTGGCAAGCTGTGCACAAAGCCACATACACTACCGCTTTCGTGTTGCAATTATATTTCCCCATAATTCTATATGGAATTTTGTTAACCAAAGCTGTGTTACCTTCCTTTATGTGCTTACATTGTGCACAGCTGCCACATTTACTCATTCCTTTTATAGGTCTCATCATCTTGGATTGCCCGCTTTCCAGCAAAGTTTTCAAATTGACCCCTCGTCTAAAAGTTATAGCTGGTGGGCCACTACAAATTTTCTGAACTTGTTTGTCACTTGAAAGCAATGTCCAATTTTTACTTAAAATGCCCCTTATAAAGTGATGGTCCATGGAAAAAGTACATAAAAACCTAAGTTGATTATTGGTTTGGCTAGATCCACCCCTAATCACTACATTACCAGTTAATTGGTTAGTTTGGTTAACAATGTATTGGGAGGCTAAAATAGGACTAAAATAGCCAGTTTTTCGTTTATATCCAACTTCATCCATGACTTCCTCTATCAAGTGTAGTGGATAGCCCCTATTCCTGAACATGCCAACTAGCTTATTACATTCCCCTTCAAAATCATGGTCATCTGTGACCATTCTGGCTGCCCGCACCATCTGCCCTTTGACAATAGCCTTCTTTTGGTGGTGCGGGTGACAACTAGAATAGTGCAGAAAACCATTGGAGTAGGTAGGCTTTCTGTAGATGTTACTCTTAAATCTCATGTTTGAGCAATCCTTCACTAGCAGGATGTCTAAAAAACTAATCTCAGTGTCACTAAAATTAAATGTGAATTCTAAGAAATTGGTCAAGATAGTGATAGACTCAATAAAGCTAGGAATAAGTTCCGGTTGCCCTTTCCACAGGATAAACATGTCATCCTGGTATCTTGTGTACCAGGTGACATGTGTTTGAAACATGGAATTTTGAAATAATAATGTGTTTTCCCAATGAGCCAAAACACAATTGGCGTATGCCCCCCCGCAAGGCGAACCCATGGCTACCCCTGATGTTTGCATATACATACCATCTTCGAACTTAAATATGTTATTGTGAAGTATAAGTTCCAAAAGTGTCTCAACTAGATAGATGACTTTGTCATTTACTTTTCTAACAAATAAAAAATCCCTTACCCATTCAAGGCCTATATCGTGTGGTATCACAGTGTATAAATCCTTTATATCAACTGTGAGAAGCATTAAAGTTGGATCAAATTGGATCTTGTTAATAGAATCCAGAAAGCTCCATGAATCCTTGCAAATGTGTATTTCTTTAGCTAAAAATGGCTTAAGCAAGGTGTCAACATACTTGGCACATGCGCTCGTAATGGATCCTCTACCATCCATGATAGGCCTGAGGGGTGGGTCATAGATGGATTTATGGATTTTGGGTACTCCGAAGAAAACAGGTAGTCTTGGTGATGCCATTGTTAAATAACTATGTAGCTCTGTGTCTATGTATTCATCCAAGAACAAATCTTGCAAGGTATATTGAATCTTCCTATATGCTGTGTTAACTTTGTTAACACTAATCTCTTTGTATGGTCCCTTCTCTAAATGTTTGAGAACCTTTACAACATAGACATGATGGTCCATAAAAATGAGCCCATTCCCTTTATCGGGTTTCATCACCCTGACTTTACAGTCCTTCAGTGTACTAATCCATTGCCTGTCCTGTGATGTTATATTAAGTTTGGTATTTTTATGTGGGGGATGGTTAGTAGCCAAATGCCTAAAATCTAGCTCACATGCTAGATCGAAAGCCTTTAAATGGGGTGCCAGGGGGGGATTAAACACACTGGCTATCCTAAAGGGATTTATTAAGCTGGGCATGTTCCCTAATAACATTCGTAAATTCAGTTTTCGTACAAACAATTTGAGATCAACTATTGTTTTCACCATATCAAAGTGAGTGTCCGGAATAAAATTCAACCCTCTAGAGAAGAAGTCACACATACTTTGTTCCACATTAAATAAGGTGAAATTATATATTTTAAAATCACCCTCAGAACTGTTTATAATTTTTACTTCGTTTTCGAGGGGGATTATTTCTTCTTCAAATTCCTCTTGTTCTTTGGGGACTGATGGTTCCCATAGGATCTCAAGTTCCTCTGATTGGGATCTTGTCCTTGCCGAAAATCCTGAACAAATGTTGACTTGCCAGTGTTGTTATTATTGTTACTACTCGAAGTATTATGATTGCTACCCTCAGAGTCAATGGTTTCTTTCCCTTGGGCCTGGTTACTGCGTCCCTGGTCGTCAGCACATATTCCTTGGCTCACGATCACAGGGGCCTGATCCATGACAGGTAAAGGTGCACCCTGTCCCCTTGCTTGATAATTAGTGTTAGTAGCTCTCACAATATATTTAGGCTGGCTTACTAAGGGGGGCAAAGGGTACGCTTTATTGTTGGCATACTGAGATATGTCCCTCTCAATCTTCTTTTTCTTATTGTTGGATAATTTGAGCATTGTTGCTTCAATACTAGTGAATATTCTTGAATATTCATAGCGATATCTGTTAAAGTTCGGATTATTTTTAATATCCTGTTCAAGCAACTGTAAATCTTTTTGATAAGATGCTATCCCTTGTACGTAATGACCTATCAAACTCTGCATAAATTCAAAACCTTGCTTGTCGATCATGTTCAGAAGCTGTTGATGAAAATCGGATCCATTGACTAGCCCTACAGGAAACCTCCACTGCCGGTGACCTTTGGGAACAATATGCTTGTCCAAGCATTCCTCCAAATATGCTACCTCCAATTGTAGCTTCCTACATTTAAATAATTTATAATCAAATTCGCTAATAATGAGCATAATATCTGTAACAGTACCTTCTTGTTCCTGCACGATGTTTGCCATGTCTCGGCTATCAGTTGAGAAGAAATTCCTATTGCTGAGAAACGTGTTCAATGAGGGTGAGGAATTCTGCTCATTCTGCATAAATTCATCCCCCTTGTCAGTTTGTTTGGGTTGCTGAAAACTATGCGCCTCCGATGCCAAAGCGTTACCGGTTCCTAGCCAGTGCTGGTTCCTTTTGCCGCTAACTCCGCTGTCACCTCTCTCCCTATACCCAACCGATTGTTGGTTGGAGTGGATTTCGTAGTGGTTATGCTCCTCAGTAACCGGAACAGACGCTCGGTTCGCTTTACCATCTTTGATACTGTGATCCAAGTCTTCAAACCTCTGTGTCAGCTGATCCAACCGCCCCATGATCATCTGTATTAGGACTGTTAAGTTCCCATTCTCGGCATTTGTCTCCACATTGCTACAGGCTGGACTAACTGCTACGTTATCCGTATGATCTGCTTGTTCCAATCGGCGTAGTAGCAGCGGAGAAGAAGAAAAGTCAGGCGTACCAGCTACCTCCTCGTTAGCCATCCACAAACCACAAACGAAAGGGCAGTACAAACTTTTGAAACACAAAGCATGAAGTGGTAAAAGCTGAGTGCCGCCAAACTCGATGGCTTGGGATCCGGGGGGGGGGGGTGTTGGGGCGCCTAGGAAATGTTTGCCTCGGGGCGCTTCTAACGTAGTTATGCAACTGCTCTTGTAATAAACCATACATTGTCCTTATAGACTCTTCTTATAAAGCATATATTGTCCTTAAAGACTCTTGTTATAAACCATACATTGTCCTTATAGACTCTTGTTATAAACCATACATTGCCCTTATAGACTCTTGTTATAAACCATACATCGTCCTTATAGACTCATTATAAACTGTACTTTGTCCTTACAGACTCTTGTCATAAATAATACATTGTCCTTATAGACACCTGTTATAAACCATACATTGCCCTTATAGACTCTTGTTATAAACCATACCTTGCCCTTATAGACTCTTGTTATAAACCATACATTGCCCTTATAGACTCTTGTCATAAGCCTTACATTGCATTTATAGACTCTTGCTATAAACCATACATTATCTTATAGACTCTTGTTATAAACAATACATTGCACTTCACATTGTCCTTATTGAGTCTTGCTATAAACCATACATTGTCCTTATAGACTCTCATTATAAACCGTGCATTGCCCTTATAGACTCTCATTATAAACTGTACATTGTCCTTATAAACTCTTGTTATAAAGCATACATTGTCCTTATAGACTCTTGTTATAAACTGTACTTTGCCCTTATAGACTCTTGTTATAAACCGTACATTGTCCTTATAGACTCTTGTTATAAACTGTACATTGTCCTTATAGACTCTTGTTATAAATGGTACATTGTCTTTATAGACTCTCATTATAAACCATATGTTGCCCTTATAGACTCTCGTTATAAACTATAAATTGTCCTTATAGACTCTTGTTATAAAGCATACATTGCCCTTACAGACTCTTGTTATAAACCATACATTGCCCTTACAGACTCTTGTTAGAAAGCATACATTGTCCTTATAGATTCTCGTTATAAACCATTCATTGCCCTTGTACACTCTTATTATAAACCATACATTACCTTATAGACACTTGTTATAAACCATACATTGTCCTTATAGACTCTTGTTATAAACCGTACATTGTCCTTATAGACTCTCATTATAAACTGTACATTGCCCTTATAGACTCTCGTTATAAACCATAAATTGTCCTTATACACTCTCATTTTAAACCATACATTGTCCTTATAGACTCTTGTTATAAAGCATACATTGCCCTTACAGACTCTTGTTATAACCCATACATTGCCCTTACAGACTCTTGTTATAAACCATACATTGTCCTTATAGATTCTCATTATAAACCATTCATTGCCCTTGTACACTCTTATTATAAACCGTACATTACCTTATAGATTCTTGTTATAAACCATACATTGTCCTTATAGACTCTTGTTAAAAAACATACATTGCCCTTATAGACTCTTGTTATAAACCATACATTGTCCTTATAGACTCTCGTTATAAAGCATACATTGCCCTTACAGATTCTTGTTATAAACCATACATTACCCTTACAGAATCTTGTTATAAACCGTACATTGTCCTTATAGACTCTTGTTATAAACCATACATTGTCCTTATAGACTCTCATTATAAACCATACATTGCCCTTATAGACTCTCGTTATAAACCATAAATTGTCCTTATACACTCTCATTTTAAACCATACATTACCTTATAGACTCTTGTTATAAACCATACATTGCCCTTATAGACTCTTGTTATAAACCATACGTTGTCCTTATAGATTCTCGTTATAAACCATTCATTGCCCTTGTACACTCTTCTTATAAACCATACATTACCTTATATACTCTTGTTATAAACCATACATTGTCCTTATAGACTCTTGTTATAAACCATGCATTGCCCTTATAGACTCTTGTTATAAACCATACATTGCCCTTATAGACTCTTGTTATAAACCATACATTGTCCTTATAAACTCTTGTTATAAACCATACATTGTCCTGATGCCTTCTCATCTGGATTTATGCTTTCCTAGTCACTTGATGCAGCCTGTGCAATATAACTGTAGAAAATCCTGATTAATTAAATCTGAGACTTGACATTTGCTGAATTCTCATGTTATAACAAAGAAATGTCCTTGTTGTGATGTATAAGTCCAAGTGTTAAAAAATGTAAAAAATATGACAGAAGTGTCCTGCAACTTGAAAAGTGAGTAGCCTTTTCACCATATCTACTAATGGTGTGGCTATAGGACAGAAATACATGTACATGTATCTGCATGTGTGTACATCCGTGATTGCATCCATATGCATATGTGTATAGGCATCTATATGTATATGTGTATATTCATATAGAATGGCAGTGCAGGCATGGCTCTGGGCACTTTCTTATTCTCTGATACAGGCACTTTCAGAATGTGTGTGTCTTAGTGCAATATTCAAGAGAGCTGGGGGTGAACAATTAAGTTTCCCTCCCAAAGCCAAAAATATAAAGTTCAAAGGAAATACAACTGACTGGTTAAATTGTGTCCCTGCATGCAATGTATGCATGCATTGTATTCATGCCTGTGGTACATGAACGCTTATATGTTATCTGCATTACTGTATTTGGCAAACTATGCATATGCAGAGCATGGCTGCACTTTGCAAGAAAAAGAAAGACAGACTGTGAAGGGGAACAGTTCATTATACAGTATCTTATCACTAAGCTAGCAGCAATGTGCTTTCAAGTCATCATAAGCCTGAAGCCCTTATTATTAATTATTCCATTGTTAGATACACTGGCAATGCACTTATCCCACTTAATAAGGAGAAAGTAATGTTCAGTCATCTCTTTGCTACTACGGTTACAGATGTCATAAGGGCCCTCAGGATCTTTCACCATCCCAAATATTAGTATGAGCTTGTCACCCATATGGAAGCGAATGGCTTTAGATGCTGTATACAAAGGAGATGCAGTGAGACACAGCTGAGCTTACCACCTCTGTAGCTAAGGAAGGCAAACCACTAGTGTTGTGCAGTATTCATCCCTCACCAAGAATGATGCCTACGTTCAAAGAAAAAGTAATTGGTAACTGGCTTGTTAAACTAGTGTCATTCTACAGGGATTCAGTGTGTGTGTGTGTGTGTGTGTGTGTGTGTGTGTGTGTGTGTGTGTGTGTGTGTGTGTGTGTGTGTGTGTGTGTGTGTGTGTGTGTGTGTGTGTGTGTGTGTGTGTGTGTGTGTGTGTGTGTGTGTGTGTGTGTGTGTGTGTGTGTGTGTGTGTGTGTGTGTGTGTGTGTGTGTGTGTGTGTGTGTGTGTGTTGGTAGGGATGTCTGAACCTTTTATTACATGGCTTTCATATACGGGCTAGAATTTTAGCTTGACCCATAGTACATTTTAGGCAATGTTCAACTTTTGAACATTGCCCACATATCAAATTAAATTCGAATGTGAGCAATATCAGGGCTGCTCTGCTCAATTCTAGGAGCATAAACAATAACATTTCTAAGTATTAGACCTACTTTACCCTCACAAATATCCATATTTGTGCAGTTACAGAGTCTTGGCTTTAGGAAAATAATAGCACTTCCTTCTTACCAGGGTACTGTGCCTATCATGTTAGGACCACTGGGCTCATGGGGGTGTAAACATATTTATAAGGAACCTTACTGGTTTTGGTTGAATCTTACACAATACCAATTTATAATGTTTACATGTCTTAATATATCTCACTAAAACTACCTACATCATTACTAACCACAGGTCTTCTATGTCTCCTTCAAAGCGTACTAGGCAACTAAGTCAGCTTGAGAAGCCATCCACTAAGCCAATATCTTTATTATGAGTGATGTTAATTATTCTTTGATCAACTAGCTGACCTATCCAACCACTAATAAGTATGCCGAGTGCTTCCTTGATTTTGCAAATATCAACTCCTTAGTGCAGATTGTTTCCATCCCCAACAGGGGTGGAAATGTTTTTGGTCTTGTCCTCCTACCATCCTTTCCTTCTCCTTTGCCACCTAACATACCAACACCTCCATGGATACAGCAGATCAGCTAGTTGTAACCTTCACCCTTAATACAATCTGTTCCACCCATACAAAGAACTTACTGTATTTTAGGATTATTTTAAAGCCTAATCTGTAGGACAGTACAGTGGTACAGTGGTTAACGTTGTCACCTCACAGCAAGAGATTCTCGGATTTGATTATTGTCTGCAGTGCCTTTTGTGTGGAGTCTGCATGCCCCCCCTGCATTTGTGTGGGTTTCCTCTAGGTACTCTGGTTTCCTCTTACATTCCAAAGACTTCTGATCTGTCTGGGGTGTTTCTCCCCAGGCCTCCACTGAAAATTGGTTCTGTCCTAGTTGGACTTTCCTGGTCAACAAATGTTAAAGAAATAAATAAACAATGTATTGCTGCTTACTGATATCCCAGACAACCACAGCCAGCACATTCTGCCAAACATACTCAGAGACAAGGCTAGTTTACTTGGTACTCTGGGCAATTCTCAGACTGGTGTCCCCCTCAACCCAAATCTGAGGATCCACAGTTATACCACTCCAGAAGGGTGGATTCATGACTGACAGACAGTAATTATTGGCCTACTAGCACATCTGTAAAGTCATGAAATGTATTATTGCTAAACTAATTAACAATGACCTAAGTGATCTCTAAATCCTTGATCCTAATCAGTTTGGATTTGTTGAAGGCATACCATGTCTGCTCAGCCCAGACAATATCTCCAACAAGGCCACAGTAAGCTTAGATGGCAGTCAGGATGTTCACACTGTCTACTTTGACACTGCCAAGTCCTTTG
This sequence comes from Protopterus annectens, assembly GCF_019279795.1. Classification (NCBI taxonomy): domain Eukaryota; kingdom Metazoa; phylum Chordata; order Ceratodontiformes; family Protopteridae; genus Protopterus; species Protopterus annectens. The sequence continues at coordinate 281,670,446 of NC_056727.1, forward strand.
ACTCCATTCCCCAGATAGGTATCATAGGCAAAATTTCCATTCTCAAGAGATAATCCTTACATTGTCCTCTGGATAACAAATTAGATTGCTGACACAATTCACTTTGTTTATGTAGGGAGCATCTCCTCTAACCACAGAGATGTCACTAGCAGAGTTCCATAGAGCTCAGCCTTGAGTCACCTCCTATTTGGCATTTACTTCTCAGAAATTAAATTGAGCATCGAAGATGACTGATGAACCAGGTTTGCAGGTGACTAAAAATTGGATGCAGCTGTTAATTCCTCTAATAATAACCAACAGGGGCTGGATCAGACCAATGCCTAGTGTATTAGCCACAGGTTCAGCCTAAATGGAAATAAGCACAGCATCGTTACTATCAATAAATCCCCTCAACACATTTCTGGCAGTCCCTCCAAAACAGAATCTGTAATTACAGATCAAGATTTTCATAAAGACAGTGAGTTTTCTTTTGGCCACTTTGTCTTGATTCTGGATAGGAGGGTCCATTTCTAAATCATGAAAGCTCACAATCTCGAAATTCAAAATACCGAGTCCAAAATTTTGAAAGTTCAAAATACTGAAAACTCAAAATACGGAATTTCATAAAATCGAAAAAAAACTACAGGATATCAACACTTACTATACTCCACCATAGAGAAACAAATAAAAGACAAAGCATATTAGTTTACTCCAACTATATCAACTCCGAGATCGCACTTTACTACACTAAGATGACTTAAGTTGTAGTACAGCAAATTAAAAGGGAACATGACTAAGGTTACAACAGGCAGTCATGAAGCATGTAATGGTATGTTTGCCATTTTCTTCTGTGAAGTGGGGTCTCGGAGTTGATATATTTAAGTAGTAGGGGGGTATGGGAGGTGCAGCCCCCCATATGGGGGGTGTAGGGGGCTAGCCCCCCTTCTTATAGTTGGAGAAGAGTAATATGTTTTGTTATGTAGTTGTGCTGGAATATTGTAAGTGTTTGTGTACTCTGTTTTTTTGATATTATGACATTCAGTATTTGAGTTTTCAGTATTTTGAACTTTTGAGATTTTGGACTAGGTATTTTGAATTTCGAGATTATGAGCTTTCAAGATTTAGAAGTGGACCCATTTATGATGCTCATTTTCCTTAGGTTATCTGTTGCTACATCTCAGCTAGATCAAATGACTCCTTGTCACTATGCACTCCTCACTTATAAGACCCATTACTGAGTATAATGTTTCATTTTGAATGTACCCATTTAAATATGTTGTACAACTTGAAAGGCCCAAAAGATTTCTAACTAAAAAAATCACAAATTGTTATTTATTTATTTAACATTTGTTGACCGGGAAAGTCCGACTAGGTTCCACAGAGCCTGTTTTCAGCAGAGGCCCGGGAAGAAATGCTCCAGATGCATGTCTTTAGAAAGTGGGAGGAAACCGGAGTACCCAGAGGAAACCCACGCGAACACAGGGAGAACATGCAAATTCCACACAGAAGGCATCCCAGCCGAGAATCAAACCGGAGAACCTCTTGCTGTGAGGTGACAACGTTAACCGCTGCACCACTGCGCTGCCCATTTGTTAACTGGGTAAACTCACTAGACCCAAGTGTCTCCTTTCAAGGGTGGTTCATGAGCACAGTCTGGTAAAATTACTTTTCAGAGTTACACAATAGGAAAATGGAAGTAGAAAGAATCAAACCCTATACCCTTGACTACAAAAAGCATCTTGTTAACAGCATAGACTCCTAATCCTATGAATTAACTGTCAGTTTAAGCTATTTAAGCTAACCTGACAGGTTAAAATCTCTATTTCACTACTTTGTCTCATATAGGTGCTTCAAAGGTGACTGTTGCTTAGTGTTTCACATTGTGAATGACCTGTGCTTTTTGGACTTCTCCACTGTCAAAGAACTAGCAGTCTAATAGATACCCAGTCCAATGAACTAATCCTCCATTGTAAGTTTAACAACACCTGCCAATATAGGTTTATTACCAAACTCCTTCTCCACCCTTGAAGTAGGCATCCCCTATAAATCAGACAAACTGCCTCCCTACCTTCAGAGACAGCTTTGATGACTGGAAAGGTCACCACAAATTCATTGATAAAAATCTTCTGTGTAGAGAGAACGTGCCTACTCTTGTCACTATAAGGGTAATGTGTCTAAGTTTATTGCTGGTGCTCCAGCTGTAAGCTTAGGACTAATGTATCAACCTGTTCCAACTAATCCAACTTTTTGGCAGCCTGAGCACTGGCAGAGATAGCTTGCAGATGAGAAGGTGGTGAATGTGCTGTGTAGCAGCAGTGAAAACTTGGGGAAATCATGGATTCCTAAAGCCTGACAAACAGCTACAGGTACTGTACCTAAGATTTAAGGTGTTATACAGAGTGTAACCCAACATGGCAAACATTGGTATAGAAGGGATGCCTCTTCTCACTTCCAACATAATGTGTTATGGCAAAAAATACCCTACCCATCTGAATGATGCCTTACCAGAGGAGGGAATGGAAACAATATAGGAATAAATAGTTACATGATCCTACCTTAGTAATAATTTTTGAAATGCAGTGAGAAAGAGTGTTCATTCCATGCAAAGATACAAACCAGAAGAGGACTGAGTTTACACTGGTGCCTCCACACAAACTCAAAATGCATACGGACTCTAAATTCATCCTTATCTCATTATCTCTGCTCCAGATGGTCAGTGTGCTCACAGAGAAATGAAGTTTTTGACAGGAATGTTCCACAAAATTTGAAAAAAAGGAAAACGTTTGCTTTGTTGTACCAGCTCTGCTTAGAGGACTTTGTATCAGATCTGTAGATTTGTAGATTTGTAATTCAGGGATTACTTTTTAACTTTTCTAAAATACTCAGCTGGATCAAACTACAAATGACTACTCCAGGGCTTACCGAACAAAATATATCAATAAAAAGTCAATAGATGGTGACTTAATTGCAGGACTTGTCTTTGAAAATGTATAACTTTGTTACTAAGATGGACTACATATAGGAAGAACTGCTTACAGCACACGTGCATAACAGAATTTATAGTTCTAATGAGCAAACTACAAAAAAATTAAACATGTTAAAATAATTTTCCATGTTCAAATCACAATGTTTTAATGTTTATTTTATCTATGAATGGCAATAGACTAAAATATTTAATAGACTTCAGTTATATATGGTAAAGGATCTACCTTCTTTCCACGAAAGCACATTTCTTCAAATCCAAATTAACCGACTCCACTTTTCCAAAACACCGTTCCACTGAAAGGACAGATTGCTGAACTTCTTTCCCTGTGAAAGGAACCACTTGACCACCATGGAAACAACTTGAATGAACCAACTCCAAAACCAACAAAGTGGGGGGCTTCGCCCCCCACACCCCCTTACCAACTCCAAGATACACTGCTTGAGCTAGTTCATTCAAGTTGCTTTCATGGTGGCCAAGTGGTTCCTTCCACAGGGAAAGGATTTCAGCAGTCCCTACTTTCAGTGGAACAGCATTTCGGAAAACTGAAATCACTAAGTTTGGATTCAAAGAAACATGCTTTCGTGGAAAGAAGGTAGACCCATGGTAAAACTAAAATACTTATGAAGGGAGGTTTATTATAGAAAGAGAGGATTATCCCTGTCTTAATGATAATGGAGAATTATCTGAAACAATGATAATGAACTTTCCTAAATAATACTTATTTGGAAGATGCATGGATGATACCAAAAAGAAAATGAAATAATGGAATAAAGAATTAATCTCAGTTTAAGATAACTTAACATTCAGAAGCGAGAAATCATATTATGGATATGATAAAGACTTTAAACAAAAATTAGTTGTAAAAGATAAAGTGAAATAGCTTTGGAGAAAGTTAAATTGCATTCATATGTAATATATCCAAAGGATTTAGTTAATGCATCCACAATAATGATTGGTCAAATTAAATAAAATTCATCAAAGTACCTGGAAATAATAAGAATGTTGTGGATATTTTGGCTGTGTTTTATAAAATATTATAAAAATATGTGTAAAACAATTAAAGACACAGATATAAGTGAATTAGAACTTCCTAAAAATAAATAAAGAATACAATAGAAAGAAAAAATATCAAATAAGCTTTAAACCAAAGAGAAAATGGAATTAAACAAACAAATAAGTAGACTAAATGACAAAGCACTGGGTGTGAATTAAATAATTTCATAGCTTTATAAAACATTGCCAGAATGTTATTCAAATATGCAAAAAGTGTTTATTAATGTTCAGAAGTATTTGCTGAAGCTAAGAATTAAAATATTATTCATCCATGATGGAAAAATACATTTTCTTGCCCTGTTTGAATCAAGACAAAGACCTAAGTTTATGTGGTGCTTACATATCAATTTTAAATACAGACTACTATATCTTTAGGTAAATTTTAGCCAACAGAATTTAAACAATGTTACCATTTCTAATGTCTCACTGTCCAATGAGATTTGTTATATGAAGACACAAATGAGACAATATCAAAAGAGGCATCTGATTTATATACTGGGTAAATATGAGTCATTAAATTGGAAATACTTATTGAAAGCACTAGAAATGTATGGTTTTCCAGAAACCTATACTCAGTTGTTAAATGTACGGGGGCTTTGCCCCCACACCCTCTATATATATATATATATATATATACTAACTCCATGATTGCACAACCATGGGGAAAAGGAAAAAAAGTCTCACAAAGTGAATAACTGCTTAAGTCCAAACACGAACATCTACAGATCTGGGGGTACAACATGATGCTGACCTTCACAATTCACACATACTATGTTAGATTCACTTCACTAATAACTCCTAGGATAAGAAATGGCACTGCTGCATATATTCTACACAATTCTATACAGTTCCACACTTAATGTGTTCATCCTTATGAGTTTTAGTGTTATGAGTTTTCAGTGTTATGAAAGAGATCCATATAATATATATATATATATATATATATATATATATATATATATATGGATTCACTTCATAACACTGAAACTTCAAAATACTGAAAATGACAAAACTTCATAATACTGAAGACCAAAATACTGAATACTCAAAATACTGAAACTCAAAATACTGAAAACACATATTATGCGTAAACTCAGCTTAAACAACATAAATCATAACAATTTCTACCAAATATATGCAGGGGGGCAAGCCCACCTGCACCCCCCATGTGGGGTGCCCCACACTACTAATTATATATATCTACTCCAAGATTGCACTTAACTACACTATGTGCAATCTTGGAGTTGATATATTTAATTAGCAGGGTGAAAGTGCAGGGGTGCTTGCCCCCCTGCATATATTTGGTAGAAATTGTTATGATTTATGTTGTTTAAGATGAGTTTACGCATAATATGTGTTTTCAGTATTTTGAGTTTCAGTATTTTGAGTATTCAGTATTTTGAGCTTTCAGTATTTTGGTTTCAGTGTTTTGAGTTTCAGTATTTTGATATTTCAATGTTATGAAGTGAATCCATATATATATATATATATTTATGGGTCCACTTTGTAATTTCGAAACACTGAAATCCCAAAATTCAGTATTTAGAAATCACAAAGCCGAATACTCAAAGTTCCAAAACCGACAGAAGTGCAAAATTCAAAATCCTGAAGCACGGAGATTTTGAATTTCCGTTTCCGCTGGTGCGGATGTTCGGGTTTAATTTAGGTAAGTTTGTGTGTGTAAGTATGCTGGTTAGGGGCTTTGGTGTGTGCGAGTGTATGTTGTGACTGTGATGTGTGTGTGTGAGGGACTGTAAAATGTGTGTCTGTGAGTTTCATTTGTGTTTCTGTTTGTGTGGTCTCGGAGTTAGAATATATAAGTAGGGGGGTGTGGGGAGACGCAGCTTAGATAAGTTTGTTTGATTGTGGTGGGGGGTTGTGTTTGTTTATGTGTGTACTGTATGAGTAATGTAGTGTCGGGATTTTGAATTTCACGGTTGCATGTTTTTGCATTTGTGAGTTGTGCTTGGGTTTTCGGCTTTGTGATTTCGAAATACTGAATTTTGGGATTTCAGTATTTCGAAATTACAAAGTGGACCCATATATATACATATATGTAAATATATATATATATATATATATATATATATATATATATATATACACACACATATATATATATATATATATATATATATATATAGAGAGAGAGAGAGATAGATAGATAGATAGATAGATAGATATAGATATATATGGGTCTTCTCCTAATGAACGAAAACCCATTTACCTGAATCATTAAATGTCGAGACGATTTTGCCAAAACCTCAAAAGAGTGAACACTTGGATGACTGGAAAGTTACTCTGGGAAAGGAACCACTTGCCCACCACAGTAAACTTTTCCCCTTTCCCTACTGTAGCGTGATTTTGGAGTTGGTATATTTAGTTAGGAGGTGAGCCTCCCACATAGGGGTGTAGGGGGGGGGGTGAAGCCCCGCACATGGGTGAGTTTAATTTGCTTGTTTTTTTATTTTTTTCTGGTGCCAGACATGTGGTTACTTGCCCAAAGTTTTTACTCAGTAATTCTAGTGTTTGTTGTTTCTGCGAAGTCATCTGAACATTTCCTGATTCAGGTAAGTGGGTTTTTGTTGTTATGAAGTAGACCCATCTATATATATATATATATATATATATATATATATATATACATATATACATGGATTCACTTCATAATCTTGAAATACTGAAATATCGAATTTCAGTATCTCGAGACCATGAAACTGAATCCACAAAACACCGAAGCAACAAAACCCCGAACCCAAAATGCGAAATTCAAAACACCGAACAAACCGCACACACTACACCATACATACACCACAACACCCACATCACAAAATAAACAAACAAAACTACACACATGCACAACTCATACACACATAAGCAGGAAGGCAAGCCCCCCTGCACCCCCCACACCCCCCTACTTATATATACTAACTCTGAGATTGCACAAACAGGAAACAAAAGCAAACTCACACACGCACATTCTCCAGTCCCTCACACACACATCCAACATATCAGCACACTCACATACTCTCTAACTCCCACTCAAAACCCTTACAAAGCACTCACCTACCTGACATAACACCTAGATCCACACACAGCACCGCGCACCATCAACACACAATCCCGGACATTCCGTAGCGTAAGGCCATAACCGCTAATTTGAGATATTTGGATATTCAAATTCACGATTATGAACTTTCGCTCTTATAAACATTCGCCTTTATAGTCTTGTGATATTTCGAGATTATAAAGTGCATATATATATATATATATATATATATATATATATATATGTGTGTGTGTGTGTGTGTGTGTGTGTGTGTGTGTGTGTGTGTGTGTGTGTGTGTGTATAGTACTGTACTACTGGCTATATTAGAATTGGAGTATATGTTTATTAAGCCATAAAAAATTGCTAAAGTAAGAAAACAAAGTTGTTCTTTCTCACCTCTATTATGTGCATTAGGTATGGAACCATTGCCAAATTTGACAAGATACAATAACAGCATTAAAATGTTGTAAGGTAGCTAAGAGTTATGAATCAAAAATATTATTTGCTGGTGAAGTGTTATTAACCGTAGCTTCTATTAACTCCTCTATAGAATATGCTGACCACATTTTTTTGAAAAATTGTCCAAACTAAATTTTATATAAAGAAAACAGGCACAATTTTAACAAACTGTAAAATAAATAAACTTATAACTGATCAGTCTAAATATACATAGGAGTATAAAACAATGAAATATTAGCATAGAGTATATGAAATATAAGAACATTAAGGAGTCAAAACTTCAAAGTACAAGAAAACATTTTCTAATTCAAAGATAAATTAAGTTAATTAAAATATTACTATTATTGTAATAATATTTTTTTATTTTAATATTACTATTAAAGTTTGTATACATTATTCAGACTACTTCATTGATGCCAACTAAAGCTTACATGAATGAAATAAACAAGTTGTTTATAAATTTCTTGTGGTTCTCATTAAAAATTTGAAATGTTTTTTGGTAATATACTAGATTTTCAGAAAATATAAGAGTAGATATCCCAGATATGCAATTCTGTGCAATAGTGTTGATACACAAAGTCATAATAAAGCGGTTGTACATGAATTATACAGCACATAATGCACTATGCATGGAAGAAATTTTAAAATATATCACATATTGTATTAGAAACAATTGCATTTGGGGAGTATTAATAAACTATATGCATATTCATTTGTATTGTCCAACTAAATCTAATAATATAAATATTAAATATCTTTGAAAATGTTTTAGACGGATAGCATTCAGTGATAAAGTCAATTTTTCAGTTTTTCTATTTCACACACCAGGGATTAGAGAAGGATGTAATTCAGTGAAATGTTAGCAAAGAGTAAATATGGATTGTCCTGTTGGTTTAATTGCTATAATAGCGCTACATTTCTTTCAGTATATATCATAGCTAATAAATTTAGTATAGAATCAGATGACTGATTACTGATCCAGGTTATTAGGAATTTTGCATCTTCAAAGATACAAAATATGAATGCATTAAGACTTTTACAAAGAAGCTAGAATGTGTAAAAAGTACATTATTAAATAACAATGGGCAGGATTCACGATGGCTTGCACGGAGTCTAAGAGTCGTGTAAGACTCCATGCAGCCATAGCGATCCAGGAACAGCCCGAAATCCCGTGTAAGAGACAGCTAAAAGGACTCTTACACGGGCAAGGCGTGGATATGCTAATCACCTCACTTGCAGCCGAAAGGCATGCAAATGAGGTAGATTAGCGATCCACAAAGCTGAAACCAGCCCGTGTAAGAGTCATGTTAGGTGCAGAAATGTACTCAGTTGACAACTGAGTACATTACTGCAAATAACACAACGGAGCCATGACAGCTCCAAATAAAGTGTGCAAATGTTGCAGTCAGCATGCCAATGGCCAAATATGTGGCCATTGGCATGGTAACCCGATGCAAACATGAAATAAAATATTTTTTTTTTCGGAGATCGGCGAGGTTTAAACGCAGCGCAGCCCCGTGCAAATGGGCTGCACTATATAAAACAGAAAAATAAAGGTTTGAAACCCACAAATGTGGGTTTTATGTAATGCATGGATTTGCAATGCAGGGTCTAGCGGACCAAAAACAACATGGCCACTGTCTAGTGGTTGCTAAGGGGGGAAGCAGAGTGTAAGACATGTAACTAAGCATTAATAGGCAATCCTATGTAAATGAGTGGTAGGATAGTGAATAACACTGTCACATAGCAAATGAGCACATTCCATGTAGTGTAAGAGTTAGATAAGGGGGAGTAACAGAGTAGGAGATAGGTGACATCAAAGGGGGGAATGTCAGGAAGAAATCAAGCTCATTGGAGCAAAGTGTTATGTGAAAGATGTCAATCACACAGCATAAAAAGAGGAGTGTCAACAGATAAGCATGGGAAAGTCAAGAAATGGAAGGTGTACACTGTGGCCAACACCAAAGTTTCTTGCTGTATGTGCATGCGTGTGTGTGCGCGCTGGGAGGCGTGAGTAAGACAGAGTGCGTGCGTGTAAGCATGAGTGCACGCGTGTAAGGCAGAGTAAGCATGTAGGAGCCTGTTGAAAGATTTGTAAACCTGTTTGCGCTGGTGTGCACATGTTTTAATCCAAATAAGCAGATTCTAGTCCGTGTAAGCATGTGTGCGCGCGTGGTAGCCACTGTGAGCGTGTTTTCGCTGGTATGCATGCTGCTCCCCCCTGAGGAAACAGAGAGGAAAAGGAAGCAGAAGAAATAGTAGGAAACTAGCAGGGAATACTTTAGAGGTAGCAGGTGAAAACAATTAGAAGCAAGCAATTAAACAGGCAGAAAACAAGCCCAGCCCAGCACTTAAAACACTGCAAACAGCATTGCAGTATGTTTCTCTCAAGAGACACTGCAAGACAGGAGTAAGCTAGTAGAAGTGAAAACTGAAAAAACTGCACTCAGACCAAACATGCTAGGGGCTGCCATAGCTGTCATAAGGAGACATAGGAGACTTGCTGAGGGTGGTGACAATGGAAATGCTGCCAGACAACACACAGTGAGGAGACGGAGAAGAGTGTACAGGCCCAGGGTCACCTACCAGGGGTTACATGAGCTGGAGATAGTGGAGCGCTATAGAGTGGACAGAGACCTCCTGCAGCAAATTGTTGAGCTGTGCAGGCCACGCCTCACACACAGAACCAACAGAGGGGAACCCATCCCAGTGGAAACCAAGGTATGTGTTGGCCTAAGAATACTAGCAACCGGTACCTTCCAGAGACCAACTGGTGATATGATGGGGATATCACAGGCATCAGCCTCCAGGGTACTGCACCAGCTCCTGGATGCCATGTCAGCACATGTCGGTGAGCATGTATATTTCCCCAATGCCCATGAGGTATTGGCCAGTAATATGCGTCTCTTCCAGCAAATAACGGAATACCCTGAGGTAGTGGGTGCAATAGACTGCACACACATACGCATCAAAACACCAGCTGGTAAGCGGGGTAGGGCCTACATTAACCGCAAGGGCTTCCCCTCCATCAACTGCCAGGTCATGTGTGATTCCCAAGGCATAATAATGAATGTGTGTGCTGGCTGTCCTGGGAGCTACCATGATTCCCATATCTGGCATTTGACGCAGCTGTACCAGACATTTGCCAATGGGGACATCCCACATGGTCACCTAGTGGGGGATGCAGGTTATGCACTGGAGCCGTGGCTGATGACACCCATCAGAAACGCACACACACCTGAACAGGAACGCCATAATGAGGCACACGCACAAACACATAATGTAATAGAGCTTGTGTTTGGGCTGCTCAAGTCACGGTTCCGGTGCCTGGACACATCTGGTGGAGCCTTGCAGTACTCACCAACTACATGTACCCAAATTGTCATGGTATGTGCTATGCTACATAATATGATTCTGCAAAAACAGCTGCAGCAGGGCCAGCATAAGGCCGGGACAAACAGCCCCCCACCATTGCCAAGGCCATCACAGGCAGAGTGTGACTCAGAGGAGGAACAACCTGAGCCTGCCCCAGTAGGCAGAAGGAGGCATGCCCAGTATGCCCTGGCCTTGGCAAAGAGGCAAAGCATAGCACATACACTGGCTCAGTAGGAACCCTGGGAATGATACCCCTCTCTGACTCACTTATATAGTAACAGGGACGCCTAACATGACACAACCTGCTCTCAAACATGTACAGGGAGTGTAGTATGTGCATCCGACAGAGGAAGCCCTGCAGCACCACCTGAGGCATGATTGCCATGTGTTAAGCAATGTAACACCATCTAGTATATGCAAACATGAAGACCCAACCTAACATCTCACCCTCACCAAGCATGATGCCACACTATGAAGACAACAAGATCAAGTACAATAATTGGCTGAGGTATTGCTGTTAGCAAGGAGGAACACATGGCTGACAGCCTGGGCTGACATGCCGAGCAAGACGTGATTCCCCACCTGCTAGGGATGGCACGCACCCAGCACACCTGGCTATGTGGATACTGGCAAACGCTGTTGTCACCCCCACTGTGCCTGGAATAGGTAAGTCTGGAAAAACAAACCCACCACCATAGGTAGCACAAGGGATAATAACCTGGACGTAATGCAACCCAACGCCAGAAGTCTAACCTGCAAGGTGCATGCAGACCAAACCCACCACAGCATGGAGAATGGTAATATGTGTTCTGTAACAGAAACCTGGGCAAGGCCCAGAAGAGCACCCTAATACTACCAGGTTATGCCTCATACCATGCTCTACAGCTCCAAAACATGGAACACATGACAATAGGAGTGTGGCTACCAGTAATTATCAAGGATAACCACACTCCCAGGTTGGTACCACAGCAAGAAGCAGCATGGACTATCCACGGGCAAGTAACACTGTCTCAAACTGTGTACCTGTTTGAAGCCTGCTACAGACCACACACACACAAACCCAGGTACCCCAGCCAGCCTTCCTGAAGACACTGCAGAGTATGAATGTCTCAACAAATACCAAACAAGGCACGCACAAAGTATGACATAGGTGGCAATCCATTATGTATGGAAGAAGTAATCAGGGACCTAGGGACACAAGTGGACGGTAACCTGTCATGTGACACTCACATTGCCAAGGTGGCCAGGAAGACCTGCTATATTGCCCACCTTAATATGAAAGGATGCACATGTAGAGCTAGAGAGGTCACTGTGCCCCCATACTCTTCCCTTATCAGGCCCATACGTGGCAACAATGCCCCAGTTCGGATGTACCTTACCTTACACATGCAGCAGTCAGAAAGACCCAAAATGTACCCCACCAACAGGATAAAGGGTCCAAACATTGGACATCTGCAGCCTGGCTGAAGAAACCACAGCCCAATTTAGAAGCATACTGCACAGTCAGAGGTGATGTATGCCTGATGTACAAGGCCATGTCCAATCCAGAATGAATGGACATGCTCCACTGCAGAAACCCCAAATCCAGCAGACACACCACAGTGAGATATCTGAACCTCCACACATAGATTAATAGGATGTGCTGGAGGGACAAATCCATAACCCAGAGGCTCCTGACACTCTGGAACAGAATCCCAGTCCATGATAGGCTGAGCTGCACACACATACTCAACAAGAGAAATCCGGTGAAGTGCATGGGAGATAGTAGGTGTACACTGGGGGCCATCCCTGTGTCACATCTAGGAAAGTAAACCCTACGTGGGCATAATATGCACATTGCAAGGGGTGTTGAGACCCAAACACAGTCTGTCCGTGCTCAAACAAGGCCAGGGCAGATAGCCTAGTATGAACCTATGAACCTATGATGATACAAATTGTGCAGGACACAAAGGATTATCACACAGCTGTCCTACCTGATGGTAGGAACCATGGTGGTAATCCACAGATATGCTCTGCAGCACTCTAATATCGCAAACAATACACCAAACCTACACACATTGCCAACAGCCTACCGAACAGATTCCTTCCAACCTCCCCACCAGCACCTAACTGCCAAATATCTATCCCAGGAGAGTGCTGCCCCCATGACATTGCAGATGCTGAGGTAACAGCCAGCATCCACAAAGCACAGCACACAGCATCAATGGTACAAGATGGTGTCCTGGGTTGTGTCCAACAAGTACTGTAAGAAGAATGGAACAGCAAATAGCATTACTGCGCACTATCAGTCCTACCACAGGATATGTACCCAAAGAGCAGTGTACAGCAACAGTGGTCCCACACCACAAAGGGGGTGCCTGAATGGATACTGCAAACTATCACCCCTCAACCCCGACTATCTAGGTTGGCAAAGTAATGGAGAGGATTATCATGGATCCCATGAATAACGAGATTGGGTACCTACAGACATTGGACCCTACCCAGTGTGGCTGTCATAGGGCAGATCCTGCCCCTTACACATGTCTGACTCATGTGAAACGTGCACCAAGCCCATTGAAGTGGGGAATGTTGATCACACAGCATATCTGGACCTTGCTAAACCCTTCCATACAATACCCTAGTTGGTGGTACAGATAAGCTCACCAGCCTAACTATAAACCCATATGCAAGTAGATGGGTTGCAAACCAGCTCAAGGACAGAACTGACCTGGCAGACATGCTGCAGCCATGGCAGACTGCAAACCAGGTACAACTGGCATCCCACAAGGCATGGCCCTGGGACCTCTCTTGCATGCTATATATGTCACATAGGTACAGGCCAACATGGAAGGACTCTGTCTGAACAGGTTTGCAGAGGACTACAAACTGGCCACCATATCGGACCCTCCAGCTGACACAAGCAACCTACAAAAGGCACACATAGACACACAAGTGGTGCCACAGCCATGTCAACAAGCTAAATGCAGAATAGTGTATAGTAAACCCCTGTGGAAACACAGTACATGGCCAGAAATTACCACATAGGTGTTAACCCAGTAAGTACATCAGGAGCAATAAGAGACCTGGGGACACAAGGTGATAGATATCCTGCATGTGACAACCATGTGTCTGTAGTGGTTACAGAAACATACCATATACCCACCTAATCATGAAGGTAAGCACAGCTTGGTTAGGGTAGGTCAATGTGCCTCTCCAGTCATCCATCAGCAGCCTCACAATTGTGTACAATGGCCCTTCAGGGATGTACCATAGCAGACACATGCAGCAACAGGAAAGACCACACAAATACCCCACCAGGAGGATCACAGAGCTGTAACAGATGCCATGTGTCACCTGAGTAAAGAAACTGCAGCTCCACACAGTGCCATACTGCCTGGCTGGAGGTGAACTGTGCCTGATGTATAGAGCCATGACCAACCTGGTATCAATGGACATTTGGCACCATGTAAACACTGAATGCTGGTGACCTATGCAGCTGACAGGCCTGAACCCCAGCACAGACATAAACAGGACATGCTGTACCAATTGGTCCATAACCCAGAAGCTCACTCCACTCACGACTAAACTCCCAGTACAGGATATCCAGGGAGTCCCTCAGTGACTGTCATCCAGAGGAATCATGATGACTGGATGGGAGATGGTAGGTGTACCCTGGACAGAGGCACAGCACACTAACCATGACATATGCCATGGCAAACACCAGTAAATGTGTGTTGAAGGACAAACACTCTCTGACTAGCATTACAAATGGACTAGGGCACATGGCCATTGTTTGTCACTGTCCACACAAGTTGTTAAATACATTAACAATGTCGGACAATCATGTACCATGCTGTCCATATCTGAACAAAATCCAACATGGTCATATCTGCACAACTGGCCCTCAACCAGTCTGGTGTGCTCACTATAAATATTACAATCAGTGATAGGACTGAAACCGATTATACTGTCCACCACAGTGAAAGTTCTGCACCAGTACACTATACAACAATACAACTGTTTGGTCAGCAGGAAAGGAAGATGACAACTGTATGCAAACTATCCCATGGCAACCCTGCAGGCACAGTATAATGCCTGTTAGGTTCAGACACAAAGCAGTTGGGCAGTAAGAACACAACCTGATGTCCAACACTCAACTGTACATGTGATATATCGATGGCGTCCACACACAAACAGAAATGTGGTGGTCCACAGATCCCAACATAAGGAAAGGTCACACTGGGCATGCTTGCACACTTAGATAAATGAGACGTGGCAGTCAAGAAGTCATACAAACTGCGAACTGGGCATGCTCACACACACTTAGGCCATGTCACAGTTCAGCAGTTGCACACAGATATCTGGCATTTCTATGTGTTAACACAGGAACCTCCCACAATACAGACATCTACCCAGTGCACACAGTGAAGTTACAACAGAGACATAAGTAAAGTACTGGATCCCACTCATATGCAAACATCTCCCACAGTACACACGTTGTTTATAGAGATAGGGAAGGCTATGGCAATAAAGACCCACAAACAGTATATGAGCAACAGATACTTGCATCTGACAGGTAAACATATGGCCGTAGAATGCAATACCTGACTGTTGTCCTTAGGGAATACAGAAGGCTATCCACAGTGTATTTGGCATCTGCCTCCGCAGTACAGTAGGCCACTGTGCCTATGCAAAGTTAATGCATAGATATGCTCTCCCCTGTACTGATGGATAGTAACAGATGTACATACCTCTTCATCCATAATGATGTCAGCACACTATACATATGTCAGGAGCAGAAATTATACCCACTAATGTGAATAGTGCGCTCCGCTACTGCGTCTCTAACAAGTGTCATAACATAAGTAGGTAGGGGTTTGAATCCTGCAAGTGCTTAGTATGTGTGTGAGGGAGTAGTGTGTGCAATTCCATGTGTATGAGAAATGTCCCTTTTGGCAACTATTACTGCACAACACATGCTACATATTTCACTGTCTAAACACTGATGATGTCAGCACCCTATAAGTACAGCAGGAGAAAGCAACCCCCCTAATAATGCAAATAGCATGCTGTGCTAATGCGTCTCTCACAAGTGTCATAACATAGTTAGGTAGGGGTTTGAATCCTGCAAGTGCTCAGTATGTGCGTAGGCGAGTAGTGTGTGCAATTCCATGTGTATGAGAAATGTCCCTTTTGGCAACTATTACTACACAACACATGCTGCATATTCCACTATCTAAACACTGATGATGTCAGCACCCTATAAGTACAGCAGGAGAAAACAATCCCCCCAGTAATGCAAATAACGCGCGCTGCTAATGCGTCTCTCACAAGTGTCATAACATAGTTAGGTAGGGGTTTAAATCCTGCAAGTGCTCAGTGTGAATGCGTGTGGGGGAGTAGTGTATGCAACTCCATGTGTATGAGAAATGCCCCTTTTGGCAACTATTACTACACAACACATGCTGCGTTTTCCACTGTCTAAACACTGATGATGTCAGCACCCTATAAGTACAGCAGGAGAAAGCAACCCCCCCCCCCCCAGTAATGCAAATAGCGCACTCTGCTAATGCATCTCTCACAAGTGTCATAACATAGGCAGGTTGGGGTTTGAATCCTGCAAGTGTTCAGTGCATGTGTGTGGGGGAGAAGTGTGTGCGATTCCATGTGTAAGAGAAATGTCCCTTTTGGCAACTATTACTACACAACACATGCTGCAAATTCCACTGTCTAAACACTGATGATGTCAGCACCCTATAAGTACAGCAGGAGAAAGGAATCTTTCCAGTAATGCAAATAGCGCGCTCTGCTACTGCGTCTCTCACAAGTGTCATAACATAGTTAGGTAGGGGTTTGAATCCTGCAAGTGCTGAATGTGTGTGGGGGAGTAGTATATGCAATTCCATGTGTAAGAAAAATGTCCCTTTTGGCAACTATTACTACACAACACATGCTGCATATTCCACTGTCTAAACACTGATGATGTCAGCACCCTATAAGTACAGCAGGAGAAAGCAATCCTTCCCAGTAATGCAAATAGCACACTCTACTACTGCGACTCTCACAAGTGATCTAACATAGTTAGATAGGGGTTTGTATCCTACAAACGCCATGTGTTTTTTTGTCACACAGTTTGTCCATGTGTGTGGCGTGTTGTTCCCAATATTGCACGACATACATTATATCAGTAATGTCAATGCACACATGATGTATGTGTGTGCCACCTACACATATGTACCTGTGAACTGCAAGAGTTCCCATGTCCGAAGCCTGCCTCATGTGAATACATGGAATATGCATCAGACAACTGTATGACTGTGGTGTTCTGTGCAGGGGCTGCATGTGGTATGTGACTATACAGTGTGGGTTGTAGATGGTGTCATCCCACCAGCGAGGGATACATGACTGGTCTGGAGCATATAGTCCACATGTTGGTGATGAACAGGTGCAGCATGTTGTCACCACTTGTGGGAGTGGTAACAAGTTGTTCCATAGCAATGCAGGGAATGAATGATAAGAACTCTTCAGATAGGGTCTTGCAGCTAGAATAATGCTCACAATCTATGTTTGGGTAGTCGCAGAGTCGCAGTACAACCATATAATGGTGTGTGTAGAGACCGTCATATTCCCAGTGTTGTCAGGAAGGCCAAATGGGTTTCCTGGGTATGGGAGTGTGGTGTGTGCCAGGCTATGAACCTGAAGGCAGTCTAACCCACTGTGTGTTGCACATGGAGAGGCTCTGATGCTTTGTGCAGTGCCACGAACCTGGGGGTGTGTATATCTGAGGTGCCTTTGGATACATCCCCCCTGTTCTGGTTTGGTGCATGTGTAGGGGATGACAAGCATGGTATCAGGAATGACCTGGCACTGATGGTGTGCACCTGGGACCCTTGTACCAGGAGTCGTTACTGCACGGATATTGCTGTACCTCATGCTAAGGACAGTTTACACTGCATGCATCTTGAGGTTTACACTGCTGCTGTTGAGTAGCATTTCTATTAGTGTCCTATCCCGTGTGATACCTGTGTAGGTGGCTATGTAATGTCAGCCTTGCATACAAAGGCACTATGTGTGTAGCAACAGCCTCTGCCAATATACAATGGCCCATGGGTGACAGGTGCAAGCTGTCCCAAGCAAAGCAATGTGGCTTGTCCAGCATGTAATCCCACACTGATAGGCATTGGAACCCCTTTGAATGTCACTGAAACATACGTTAATTGCAGAAACTGATGATCCTGTCTACATATTGTGGCAGCATTCTTGGTGAGGGTGAGATGCTACTGAAGGCCAGGGTCATACCAGCCTGTGCCACAAGCTCAGAGAGCCCCTCTATGTCCCCTAACATGTAGTCCAGGGAGGTGTGTCAGAGGTCATACACACTGGCACAGACAATGACTGAGTCATACTTCTACATGCCTTGGAGTGACCGGTATGCTTGTGTTATGTGGTGGATCATAGTGCCCGACGGGCAGCTCAGCATGACTGTCACCTTGTTCAGCCTGGGAGCAGGACCTCAGTGTACGTGATGATAGAGGTATCTCATACAACTGTAGCAGGTGTGTTGTCAAGCCGTATGGCCTGTGACTGTTTGGCACACAGGCTTTGTGAGCTATGTGTTGCATGCGCTCTGCTCTGGCTTAACGTTTGCTTGTGTGTCTGCTTTGCAGGTGTCAGCTGCTCAGGCAGGATGCTATTCTGAGAGTCCAATAATGTACCTGTGTGTTTCTGTGTTTGGATTGCGGTCGTGGCAGGTCTATGGGAGACTGGTACTGTATTCACTGTAGTATCCCACTCCACCTGACAGGGAATGCCAGTGCTGTGTTAATAGAGCTTAGCTCCCAGTTTGGCTATGTGGTTGCATCTCTCACATGTGTTGTATGTGTATGGGAAGGGGAGAGGGTTGTCTGTGTACATGAGGCAGCTGTAACATTGCCACATGACTCACAGATTCACCAACTGGACCTGAGAGTAGATCGACAGGTGACCTTTGCACATGCTACCATAGCATTCTGACTCCCATACTAAGTAACGACACATAGGGCCAATAGGGAACAAGGTACTCAAGGTGACTATGTGAGGGTGTAGTGCTCCTGATTTGTTAGTGCTGGCATATATGAATGCTGTCTTGAGCAAATGCGAGGTAAGTCATATGCAATGTATTACAGGCAAGCTACATGCAAACAGGACAAACAGTGAAGTTCTGTCAAGTGACACATGGACATCAGTACAGTAAGCAATACAGATGTCACTAGGGATCCACAGAGGTACTGTATATATGCACTGCAGGTGGAATCAGTGTTTCAGGAACATAACAGGCAAACATGCATACAAACAAAGCTACAGTCAGCAGACCTGTATGTAGACTATGCTACAACAAACAAGGTGTACGACTTCCAGTAGGTAACAGTGCATATATGCAGGCACTATAAGCCAGTACCCAGGCATTCACAGGTCAGATGGGCTGGGTCCAGCCGCACCCCACACAAGTGTATAGACCACGTACCTTCGTAATGATGAATAACTGGCCTGATACCCAAGTGCTCATACCTGTAATAATACACATGTCAAATAACAGACACTGAGCCCTCACTCAGCAGTTCCGGACTTAGTATGATGTATGCTACCTGTCCTGGCACCACAGTCTCCTTGACATGTATGGACACTCTCCCTCCTGTCATAGTTAGTTCTGTGTTTTGGTGCTGTCATGCATGGTATGAGGTGTGACCTTGTAGTGCTAGTGTGCTCTTGTGAGCCTTGAACCTGTTGTGTAGTACTGCACAGATATCAACATCCTGAAATATCTGCATTGCAGAGTCGTGTGTGGACAGCATGCAACTCGCAGTTGACATGGCCATCATTGAGTATCAATATGTACATTGTTGTATCCCCTGTGCTACCTATGTAGGTGGCCATCCCTTCACAGCCTCACCACCAGTATGCAAAGATGTGCAGACAGAACACTGTGGTAATTACTATGGGTGTACAAAACAATACAATGGCATTCATACTGTAACTGCATCAGGCATGCTGGTATATACCCACAATGCTATCATTACACTGTACTGTTGTCAACATCATACTATTACAATACATCTATGTAGTCACCCTGTGCATCAGCACCATGTTACCCTGTTCTTGCACCGATTTTACAGATTGCAGGAGGTGGCACAGTTTCATCATATGCACAGGGTGTGTACCTGGTATGCCTGAGTCTGCCACTGATACAACCAAATGACATGTCTGTGTGTGTGTGTGTTGGTGAGGGACAGCAGTACAAAATGGGGCAATGTTGATGCAGTGTGTGTGTGTATGCGGTAGCCCTAGGTGTTATCACTTTGCATGTGTGTATGAATGCACACAGTCCCACCTCATGGCTGCCATATACAGGTGTTTGTGGACAGCCACAGACTGTACCTGCCAGGTCATACAGATCACTGTCTGTGGCCACGGACACGGTACCTGTGCCTGGCAGGGGTGCTACGGACCGTATCAGGTACTAAGCCAGACTGGGTACTGTCATCAGAAGCAGGTGGTTGGTGACTGGAGACAGGTCCCTGTTGGGACTGTCCAGCACCACGTGCACGTGGTCTCCTGGGGCGGTCTGATGACAGCACAGACCCAGCATTGCTGGGGCTGCTGATGGCACTATGTGAGTGGCCGCGGGCCTGTTGTCATCCGTGACGGCTGTCAGCTGCTGCTGTTGCTGGAATATGGCCACGTCGACACCTCAACCGTCCACCATTGCCCTGGCTCATGGACATTTAGTTGTGGAACAGATCTAATGTGTCTCCCCAACGTCTGTCAATGACCTTGGTGAAGTTACGGATGGCAGCCCCAACATCATGCATACTGTCATTCATGGCTGTGCGACATGCTCTCAGCTCCCTCAGACCCTGTCTGGTGTACCGTTCCATACGTGACTGTGCCTACATTACAGCCTGAAAAATAGCTGAGGTTGAAAGACCTCTGTGGGCATGTCTGACAGGGGCAGTACGCCCACGGATGTTCCCACGAGAACCCATGGACATCTGCCTGTGTGGTACCATGTCAGAACCCTGGCCATGGCTGCTGTGTGGGGATGCATGTGCCACCGGTACCACATTACCCTGGTCAATGCCAACTGTATCTTGTCCATCACCTAGGGACATTGGTGACAAAGGATATATTGGCAGGATGACTGTGCGCATTGATGGGGTCGACAGCTGTGTAGCATCAATTGGCTGACCAATGATGGACCCTGGCACACCTACCTGTGCCATTACACAGGTATCATCATTATCACTATCCACAGCAGCTGATTCAGGTTCCCTGCTGCATGACACCAGAGCAGCACCAGAACCTGTGGGAGTAAGACAGGAAACACAGTTTACAATGTGTACACAATGTCACCACTGATACACACATGCACACATGCACACATGGGCACATGCACACATGCACACATGCACACATGGGCACTTGCACACATGCACACACCTCAGTATATGAGATATCAACCCACAGACACAAACACACCTGCAATCAAACACATAGCACTACTGCTTCAGCCTATTATTACTATTAGTATCAAGAGTATTGAAGGTAATGGTATTACACACTCACCAGCATGGATAGGCTGCCTTGCTGTTACATCAGAGGGACCTGCAGAAAGGAGACATTTATTGTCAGTGGGCACAACTGTGCCATTGATACTGTGGGCATGATACAGTTCAGTAGTGCAACAGTTAGCTTCCACAGGTGTACTGCAGATATTGAGGATATCACTCTTGCACAATAATTACCAAGATTACAGCTACAAAACGAGGACACACCTCACACAAGCATAACCTAACAGTGTACAGAACGGTCAACTATACACATGGCATGTTACCTGCACGCTCCGTGTCCGGCTGCTGTGTGGCTCCAGCCTCCATCATTACACATGTATGCTGCTGCTGTTGCTGTTGGGCTGGAGCCGCAACTCTTAGGAGTAGTCCCTCCAGTCTGGTGAGGGGGGGATGTCTAGCCACTTGTGGCAAGCTGCTGCCTGTGGATATCCGACGCACGCTGATGGACATTTCTAATTAAATCACTGCAGTGATGGCGTACCTGCTCATATGTCCGGTTATGTGTGCCTATGTCATTTACCCGACAGACCAGGTCTTGCCACAGTGCAGCCCTCTCCTGCTGGTTCTGGCTGGTGCGGAAAAAGAGTACAGCAAAATCCCCCACCAGGCTCTGGTGTATCTCCTCCTCCTCTGCAGTGGAGTAGACAGGGTTCCGCTGGTGAACCATAGCCCTGAAAAGGAGAAGGAAAATATGTCAGCAATATCTGTCAGCAAACTATGGCACACATAATACACATAATACTTGACTGCAGTGATATAACTTAAACACCATATATAGCACCTGTCTGTCTATTGGGGGATACACATGTAAATGACCAGATATCAGTGCTCATCCGACAACTGTGCAACAGTACCTGGCACACTCCATACGACAGACTAGTATACTGCAGCAGTCAGCACACTGTTTCAGGTACAATACACAACCTCACACTGGGGGTTTGTATCAAGGTACTGTATGGGGAACATTATCAGCCCATGCACTGCACACAATGCACATTACATATTTCACTGGTAATGCACATTACTCTTACTTGTCATAACCCTGCCTACACCTCAGTGACATACAGGGTAACACAGCACAACATATGGCAATATAGTATGTGTTGATCGCAATACCTCACATACCTGTCTCTGGCCTCACACCAAGGACACACACTACCATGACAGACAGACAGTCATGGTGAGCAATCACACCAGTACACAACATGCACCCAGTCACTAGCACACTCATTCTACCTCACATATTTCGTTTGCAATGTGTTCATGGGTGTGCATTGTGTCTTAGGTAGGTAGTGTGCTTTTGGCCCTGGGCCTACAGCAGCATACTGTTATGCTACCCTGCCTCTTGTGACACATGTGTTATGATCGTACCTGCTCCTTACAAACAGTTACACAGGGTGACTCATATGACATATTACCTATCTGCATAACATTCAGCAGGGGTATGTCTGATATCTACACATGGGGAGCCTTGCTTCTTAATTCTGTGTGGTCTACTACAGGGTATGTTGTATCTGTGGGTAGGGTCCTGTACCTCCACCATGTGCTCTATACTGCAGTGACATGGACGACAGACATAGGTAGATGGGTGGATGTTGTAGGTATTACCATGGTTGTTAGACAACTGTCATGGGTGTGACCGAACTATGTATATCCAGCAGTGGTAACCTCTATGTAGGTAGTCTGTGTGCGCTCTGTGGTCTTGTCAGTCACTCTGCATAGGTATTGTGTTTGAGTGCATTGACACAGTTACTTGCATATGTCTGTGTCCTTCTCCATATCTGTAGCTGTCATGGGAGGTACATACCGTGTAGGACATTGTGGGGTTTGGAGGGGTACAGTGACCTACATGTCCATAGCTGACACACCATGTCTGCTGACACATTCCATGTACAGGTATTACAGGACTAGTGTGCCACTGTGTATATCAATGTGGAGCCTATTGTACACTTGTTGCCCCTGTTCCCCCCTGACACATGCAGTGGTGGGCAGGCATGCACATATGTGGTGGTTACTGGTGTCAGTGTTTTTGAATGGGGTATGGTACTCCAGTATCCACAATGGTGTTCACTCCATGCCTTTGACACCAGGCACCTGTTGCAAGACATCTGCACACATGTGCCTCACACAGTATATATATATATATATATATATATATATATGTATATATATATATATGTTTGTATATATGTATATAAAATATGTATATATAGATGTAGATGTAGAGAGTGAGAGAGAAAGACACAGGGAGAGTGAGAGTGAGAGGGGGTGGGACAGAGAGAGAGAGAGATAGTCATATACAGACATATCTGTTGTCAGTCAGATCTATCTGTATATGTATATGTCTCTACATATATCTATATATGTATGTGTGTATTATATATATCTGTACGTACATATTCTACCAATCTCGATGTCTGTGCAGTAAGTGAGAACCTGGTTCAAGGCTCCTGAGAGCACACCAGTGGTACCAGGCTATACCCCGTATCATGCTTTTTGGCCCCAGGACTCGGGACAAAACAAAAAGGGAGGGGTGTGTGTCCATATTCATGAAGGACACCCACACCTCCAGGTTAGTGGCAACACATGAAGCATCACAGACCATCCAGGTGCAGATAACCGTAGGCAAACCTGCTATACAACTGGTAGCATGTTACAGACCACCCTCCCAATCGCAGGAACCACAGTCAGCCTTCCTGAAGACATTGGAGGATATGAATGTCCCACATCATATTGGGAGACTTCAACTACCCTAACATACACTGAGTGCATTATTCTACCCCAAACACCCTAGCCCAAAGGTTCCCGGAATTCACTAAGTCAAATGCAATGGAACAGCTAGTCACCTCTCCCACAACGGGAGATAATGTACTACACCTGATCATCACAAACATGGGGACAATGTGCTACACACCGGAAGTATACCCCTCACTAGTCACATCTGACCACAGACTAATCCCCCCTGGATATACATATCCCACCTCCCCCACAACACAAAAGACTACAGCGGGAAACCTCTCACATGCTGACTTTACACTTCTTATAACTGAGTTGGTATCCTTAATGCCCACTGGGTCAGTGGAAACCACTTCCCACAATGCAGACACCTTCACATATGCTTTCTACGGACATCTTCAAGAATGCATGGATCATGCAATCACAAATAAAACCAAGACCCTCACCACCAAGAGCAGACATCCTGTCTGGTGGACCCCAGCATTGAACAAATTGTATAACAACAGAAGGTAGCTACTGCACAACAGAGCAGAATTCCATACAGCTAAGGCATCTCTGATCAGCAGTAGTAGAAAGATACATTTTGTCGTACAAACATGCAAGGCCAACAATGAGAGGGACATCGCTATGGACACTACAGATAACCACAAGGCCTTCTTCTGCTATGTTACACACCTGGGTGGGAACCTTCAGATATGTTCAAAGTTATTTCACAGTGACAAACGCTACACTGAACACACAGATAATGCCAACATTCTGGCAGACAGGTTCAGTGCAGATTTCTACCCTCCCTCACCCCCACATGAAGAATTACTTATCCCAGCTGACTGTAACCTTCCTGTCATCTCAGATGTCCAGCTGGGAACCACCCTCAGCAAAGCTGTAAACAAAGCATCAATGGGACCCAACGGTATTGCAGGTTGCATGCTACGTGAACTCCAAGAGGAGCTACACACGCACATTAAATGCTATTCAACCATAGCCTTACTACAGCATATGTACCTGGACACTGGCATACAGCAACAGTAGTCCCACTCCACACAGGAGGCACCTCTACAGACCCTGGTAACTACCGTCCCATAAGCTTAACCAGCCTGGTCTGCAACGCTATGGAAAGGATCATTATGGAACTCATACACAGAGACATTGGGGACTTAGGCACTTGATCCCACCCGGTTTGGCTTTGTAGAGGGCAGATCCTGCCTTATGAACCTGGTTGACCTTTTCAAATCAGTCACTTGAGCCATTGACAAGGGCACAGCGGTCCATACAGCCTACCTGGACTTGCCTACGGCTTTCGACACAATACCGCACTCTGGCATCATAGATATGATCAACTGCTGAAATGTAATGTCAGACTCAGAGCCCATCACAAGTGGTGTCCCACAGGGCTCTGTCCTGGGACCGCTCATGTTTGGCATATAATTCTCAGATGTGGAAGCAGACATGGGAGGGTAGTGGCTGACAATGTTCAAAGATGACTGCATACTAGGCGCCATAGTTGATACACCAGCTGACACATACATCCTACTGACAGGCATCACGGACACCGACAACTGGTGTTGGAGTCATGGCCTTAAACTGCATGCCACGTAATGTATACTCATACCCTTTTGGGCGGACAAGGTACCCACATATCATCACATAGACAGTAACCCACTGAGTACAGACAAAGTAATCAGAGACCTGGTGACACTGATCGATACTGACCTCTCATTTGACACCCATGTTGCCAAAGTGGTTGGATAGACTTCCTACCTTGCCCACCTTATCTTGAAGGGATTCACATCCAGATCAAAAGGGGTCATTGTACCCCTATACTCCTCCCTTATCAGGCCCATGACTGTGTACTATGCCCCATTGGTATGTACCTCACCTGGCACTTGCAACAGCTAGGGGGACCCCATAAGTACATCACCAGGAGGATCAAGGGTCTCCAACAACTTTCATATGCTGCCAGACTAACATAACTCATGCTATATTCCATAGCATACTGCCTACGTAGGGGTGATCTGTATTGTATTGATGGACATGTTCCACCTCATACAATCCAAATCCATCAGAACCACAACAGCTACAGATTTAAACCTCAGCACACATAGGGACAGATCCATCACTAAGAGGCTTCCCATACTGTGGAACAGGATCCCAGTTCATGTTAGGCAGAGACCCTCACTGACACTTTTCATGTGAATTCTTGACGAGTGGATGGGTGATCATAGCTTTACACCAGGGGTCATCTCTGTGTCACTACTAGACAGAGGCACAGTAAACTAATGCTATTATGTAGGGGAGTCTTCACTGTGTCACTACTATACAGAGGCGCAAGTTTATAAATCTATTCTATACACTGTCTGCAGATAGCCTAGTACTAAACTATGACACTGTGAAACTATATATGTCTATGTATTTCTACATCCCTCTCTATCTATGTATACACATATGCATATTATATATATATATATATATATATATATATATATATATATATATATATATATACATACATATCTCGATATACAGACGTATACACATGTTTTATATATATATATATATATATATATATATATATATATATATATATATATATATATATATATACTCCTTTTTAGTTCCACATATGTATACACACAGTAACGTACTGCTGAACATCCATTACTGTACAACCTACTTGTACATTGCACTACAACCTACATTGCTATGTGCACGTAGCTACCGTCACATATATATGTATGTAGAGCCTTCAGTGACAGTTACAGTATGTCCCCGGCCCTATGCACATCTTCATATACATAGATACAGACCAATAACACATCTGGAGGGTTCAAAGTATGTAGACTATTATAGTAGTACTTTACATTAACTGTGTTTGTTGCAGCTGTTTGCGTAGGCTTGCAGTTACTTGGCCTGCTGTCAGCCTCTTTGTTTTGTTGTTACAGTTTTTTTTAATTTTTTTTCTTTCTCTTTCTCTCTTTCTCTCTTTCTTTCTTTCTATCTCTCTGTCTCTCTCTCACTCTCTCTCTCTCTCTCTCTCTCTACCTCCAGCAGGTGCAATGAAAGTATTGCATGTGTGGACTGGGAGTACGGGATGCTTTTGTAGGTATCTGCAAATGTTCATGTGATGGCCTCTGCACCAATTGTTAGCCAGCATTTACTAATTGCATGCAGCCTGTTGTGTAGTGATTGCAGTTCTCACTGTCATTACAGGACTGTGCTATAAAAAGGTCTGTTAGGTAGGCGTAGCCCTTTCAGATTATCAGGGTGGGGACCATGCTGGTTTGCTGTGGACACTGTTCTGTGAGTGTAAGGGTTGGTATGTCTCTCATATTTCAGGCTGTGTTGTAGACACTGCAATGCATGTTGTTCTGTAAGCTGAGTATTCCTTCCTCCAGTGTCCTCTTCTCCGTGTGTCTGTAAACTGACACCTATGACTAGTAATACTGTGTATATGGGTGTGTGTGCTTTCCTGTGGGGATTGTGGTGTAACTGGTATATAGCAGTGGCTCTTGCAATCTGTTGCTATGGCTTCAATATTTGGCCTTTACATTCACTCCTTGTATGCCTGCTAGGTGTCTTTCCTGTAATGTGTTGCTATGGCTTTCCTATTTTCCATTTACATTCACAGCTTGTAATGCTTGCTAAATCTGTTTGGGCAGCAATTCCCTATGTGTTTGTTGTGGTAGGGTATTACTGCATGCAGTGTGGTCTGGCCATGGTGTGGGCCTTGACACTTACAGGGGTATTTGATCATGCTGCTGAGCAGGCCTCAGATACTCTCTGGTGCATCTTTTATCAGCCTTATGGAATGGTACATAGCAGTGGGATACTCCAATGACATATTCTGATATTCTGCAGTTGTGACTGTGGGTTATTTCAAGCAGATGTATTAGTACACCATTTGTGCCGTGCAGGTGGTGCATACCTTCAGTCAGTCATAGTTACCATTGCATGTGTAGTTACACCTTTCTGCCTACTGTTAGTACATTTGACAGGGTGCCAGTGGGGCACAGTTGACATTTGTTTTCACATCAGGGACATCCCTGTAACTCAGTCATAGTTGCTATGTCTGATCTCTTAACTATTCAACTATGGCAGTGTTTATCCTGCTCTGAGTATGTGTGTGACTTGCCAAATGCTACTGTGACATTATTACCTAGTAGCTACCAACTAGCATGACTGTTTCTCAGCACACAGTACTATTTTACAAATCCACTAAATTTGACAGTAAATATACATGACATGCTATGTGTACTAGACTTGCTATATTCCCTTTACATTAATTCCTACTATTTTATGATATATTTCTTTCAGCACAATGTTCTTTTATAGCAGTCATGGCTTAGTGGTAAGTCATGCAGACTAGTGTTTCCAAGGTCCTGGGTTCGAGAATGAGGGAGGTATTTTATTTTGCTGCTGAGAAAACTACAGGCCTTGTCATTCAGAGTGACTAAGGCATGTTTAAGCAGTTGTAAGCGGGTTAGCGCTGGTTTGCGCGGAGGTCACACATGCGCACTGCCACTTAGCTTCGCGCACTCACGCTTAGCTAAGCGCACAGAATCACACACCCGCTTACTACTGCTTAAAATTGCTTACTCTCGCGCACATCCGCGCTATTTTCTTTTAAAGAAAAGAAAATGGGGAGATAGGAAAGTGGTGAAAAAGGGGGCACAAAGAGGGTAGGACAGTAGGAAAACAAGCTCGGGTTTTGCAGGAGGGATGTAGGAAAGGCCCATATCTGCCCATTTCTTCGTCAGCAACAGCTGTGCATATGTTTGTAATTTGGTGTGAAATTTGAAACCTTCCACCCCTGAGAGAGGTGTGAGGACAACAATAATATTTGCTGTACAGCCAATTGTAATTGCCAGTTTACATGTCCAGCAGACATGTGTGCAAAATGGGCAGCTATGTATGGGGTGTAATTTTTTTGTGGGTACAGAGTGCCCTTTTTTTTTTTTCAGGTGAGAGTGGTATGTCAGGTACAGGAAGTCGGTAGAGCTGGGGAGGTAGGTAGGGGAGGTTTACAGACAAGACAAACAAGACACATACAGGGGTGGTGTATGACACATGGGGGGGTTACACAATTGACGGGGACGGATGTTTGGATATCTCGAGCCCATGAGCCCACAGATGGCAACAGTGGAACTGAGATCCCCACCCATGGGCAGCTGCCACTGTGCCTTCACTGCCCAGGACGGGGCTGTGCTGGGGGCTGTATAGGCCAGGCAGCAGGCACGCCCATGAGTTGTGCCACCCGTGCCTCAAGTTGGCGTAGGGGCCCAAGCACAGCGTGCCGGATCTCCCTACGCACCACAGTCCGGACACTACGGAGGGTGAGTGGATGTTCTCCTCCGGCCACACTTGCAGAGGGGGGACGAGCCCCATCCCTTGCAGCGCTTCCACCTGCAGGCGGCACAGGGCCACCGGTGGAGGGTCTGTCCTGGGCACTACTGCCAGGTACACTCGCCAGCTGAGGTGGGAGAGGTGGGTCCGCTGGAACCCGCCTTCCCTGTTGTCCTATGTTTTGCATTATTTAGTGACAGTTTGGGTTAGTAACGTGCAATACCATTCACAATTAGTTGTAACAGCATGCATTAGTATTCCCATTAACCAAACACCCATAAATTCAAGCCATTGAACAGCAAGCATAACACATGCATAATTTGAACAACAGTACACATTCCAACAACATGCAGGGTTGAGTGATGGCGACAGGCCATCAGGTTTGGATGTATGAACAGGGCACATGCATCAACATACATGCAAATATGTATGAACCAACAGGACAATTGTCCAGGGGTGTTAATTGTGAATACACATACCCATTTCACGTGGAATGGATTATTTGTGGTTATAGGGTAGGGTGAAGAAATATTTCATTAACAACTTCAAATACCTATACATATGCTGTACATTTCTACTAGCTGCAGATATATACACACTACAGGTCTGATTACAGTTTCCTATGTGACAACTTATTCATGTTGGTGATAGGAATGTTACTGCTACATCAATATACATTTCATTTTTATTCATACACATTCATATCTGGCTCTGTTCAGCTACATCATCCTGCTACATTTGCTTTATATGGCTATAGACAACTGTGGATGTTTGGTATTTCATACAACCATACTATCTGCATATTGCAAACTGAGAGCAACATATCCAGATTTTGGGACACACATTCCAGCTTCAGTACTTTTTTCAACACATGTTGCTGTTTGGTTCTGCCTGTCACATTAATTTCATTCTGTACTGACTGCAGTATACTTTATTCAGGAGTTATTATTACTTTATTGGTGGATTCATACCTCTTTCTCACACTCTCTCACTTGTTTTATTTTTACAATTCAGGATGGTACTTAATTCTAGGCTTTATTGACATGTTTTACTTTTAGTTATAACAATCCTTTCCAACAGTCTCACTTGTGTCATGTTTCAGAATTTAAACAGGGATATATTTCACACATGTTTTACTCAGCTTCTGTAGCTGTACTTTTCAGCCTGCTGCAGGTTAGGTACTATTATATTACAGGTGGAACATCTTTATTTCAGACTTGTTTCATTTTTATTTTTGGATTACAGGCTGCATCACACTTTTGTAATCAAAAAATACTTGCAAACTCTCTTACACTGTTACTTGCACTTTTTATTAATAAGTGACTACACTGCACTCATTTGCAAGGTGTCATACTTATATTTTTTTACAGTTACAGGGAGAGAATTACTGACCTGCCTGATGGCGCAACCACACCAGCCTATCGGCATAGGCTCGACAGTTTGCAGAACGGACACCTGCAGCTGCAATATAAATGAAGTAATATTGGAATACACATCTCCATAATATCAGCTATGTTAATTTCTTACATAAATAATTACATGTAACTTACGCAGTAGTGGGGCGTTGGGCATTTGCCAGGCCTCCTGGATCCAACGGTTCAGTTGGTCCTGCTTCCGTCTCTTCAGGTCCGCATTGTGGTGACGGACCTGTTCACCAGTCCTTGGTATTCCTGTGGCACTGGTGAGATCATGTGCCAACCGGTCCCACGCCTCAGCCCTATATGCTCCCCACAGGACCTGGCCCTGCATGAGTTGGGCCTCATGATCATGGACGAGGAGCCAAACCATATATTTCATAGGTTCATAGGTTCATAGGTTCATACTAGGCTATCTTCCCTAGGGCAATTATAAGCCTAGCCCGATTCTGTATGGCTTACGCCACCCCTTGATTTGAGTATACTGTGCCCTTTTTAAGGTTTAGTTTACTGTGCCTCTGTCTAATAGCGACACGGGAGTAATCCCTGGGACAAACCTACGATCCTCCATCCACCTATCGAGATTCTTCTTGAAGAGATTCAGTGAGGTGCTCTGCCTCACATGAACTGGAATTCTATTCCAGAGCAAAGTGAGCCTCTGGGTTATGAACCTGTCCCTCCAGCAAGTTCTATTTATTTCTGTGCTGAGGTTCAAGTCCCTCGAGCGTGTGGCGCTAAGGGATTTAGATTTACTGAGGTGGAGCATGTCCATTAATTCTGGATTTGACATAGCTTTGTATGTCAGGCATAGATCGCCTCAAAGTAGGCGGTATGCAACTGAGTAGAGCTGGAGTTTTTTTAACTGAGCAGCATATGGCATCTGTTTGAGACCCTTTATCCTCTTGGTGAGATACTTTTGGGGTCTTTCTAATTGCTGCAGGTGTCGGGTAAGGTACATCCCGAAAAGGGCATTGTATTCTATGATGGGCCTGATGAGGGATGAATAAAGGCACGATTACCTCTCTTGATCTAGATGTGAAACCCTTCGTGATGAGGTGGGCTATGTAGAAGGTCTTTCTAACCACTTTGGCAATGTGGTTTTCAAAGGAGAGATTGCTATCAACTTGGGTCCCCAGGTCCCTAATAACTTGCTCTGTACTTAATGGGTTTCCGCCTATGTGGTAATTTGTGGGCACATTGTTTTTGCCAAAGGGTATGACTATACATTTTTTGGCATTTAGCTTTAAACCATGGTGCTGGCACCAGTTATCTGTCTCTGTGAGACCTTTTTGAAGGATGTTTGTGTCAGCTGGAGAGTCGATTATGGCACCCAGTTTGCAGTCGTCTGCGAACTTGGTGAGCCATAGTCCTCCCACGTTTGCCTGTACCTCTGAAAAGTATATACCGAACAAGAGTGGTCCCAGGACAGAACCCTGAGGGATGCCACTTGTTACCGGTTTCGAGTCTGACATGGCTCCAGCAACTCTCACTCTGTGGGTTCTGTCTTTGAGCCAGTTTGCGACCCATCTTGTGACATAGGGGTTTATATTTAAGCTGGATAGCTTATCTATGATGCCCGAGTGGGGTATTGTGTCAAATGCCTTTGCAAGGTCCAGATAGGCTGTGTGGACTACCTCCCCTTCATCTATGGCTTTGGTGACTGTTTCGAAGGAGTCAACCAGGTTCAAAAGGCAGGATCTGCCCTTGACAAAGTCGAACTGGGTAGGATCTCGTGTCTGTAGGTCCCCAATGTCTTTGTTTATGAGCTCCATGAAGATACTCTCCATAGCCTTGCAGACTAAGCTAGTCAGGCTTATGGGGGGATAGTTTCCAGGGTCCGTAGAGGCTCCACCTTTGTGGAGTGGGACCACTGTTGCTGTACGCCATTCTGTGGGCACATATCCTGTAGTGAGGCTGAGATTGTATAGCTGTTTTATTTGAGGGATTAGTTCCTCTTGGAGTTCATGTAGAATGCAACCTGGGACGCCATCTGGTCCCATGGAAGCAGTGTTTTTTTGCTTTGGAGAGGGCAGCCTTCACCTGAGCATCAGAGATGTTTGGGAGGCAGCCCTCTGTCGGGATAGATACTTTCTCTTTTGGAGGGGGTGGAGAAGTTTGCACTGAACCTGTCTGCCAGGATATTGGCGATGTCTGTGGGTTCAGTGTATTTTTTGTCATTTAGAATCAACTCAGAACAAGTCTGGGAGTTGCATCCCAGGTTCTTAACATAACTGAAAAAAGCCTTATGATTGTCTTTGGTGTCTTGTGCAATTTTTCTCTCGAAGCTGGCCTTGGAGGATTTTATGGAGGGATCGTAATTTTTTGCTAGTACTGATCAGAGATGCCTTCCCTATTAGGGATTTTGCTCTATCATGTATATTGGACTCTATATATGTATGTCTATATTGGACTCCTCAACACCCCACCTCTGTGCTCGGAAGTAACTACCGTCTCCTACACCTGCCATCCTAACTGCAAGTCGGTTCCACAATCGCTTATGCTGTGTATTCCCGCCTATGGGGCTTATATATGCCGTTTTTCCCACACTTATCTGTGATTGGCCATTTTGGAATTGTATCAGCTTCACAAAACCTGCATTGTCATGCTCCTCTTTCCATTCATTCCTATATATATGCTATTACTGCATTTCTAAGAGCAACTGTCATGGCTTAGTGGTTCAGTACTTTGACTATGGTGCATGGTATCCTGAGTTTTAGCCTGGCCATTGCTTTTTATATTTTATGACCGTCTACACAGGCTAGGAGGTGTGTCTGTGTAAAGGCAGTTTTGAAACAGCTTGCTCAACGTTGCCCGTCGGTTAGCTGGTTGGCACAGTGCGCAGCTCCGCACAAACGGGGCATGCTGGCTTACTTATTTGGCTTATTTGGCTGTCAGCACGCATATTACGCTCAGCTCAGCTATGGGCACACAGTTTCAGTGTGTTTGTATTCTGCTCAACCCCGGCCACTCCTTCTACACCTGTTAAACCACTACTCACCTACGGGCACTCATTTTACACCTGTTAAAACACAGTTCACCTACGGGCAGATATACTCAACTTGTTAGAGTGTAGCTCAGCTATAGGCACATCTGACATTTTTTTTTTTTATTATTTCACATTTCTTCAAAATACATGGCCCATTTCATTACATTTTACATAAAATATAATTTTATATATGTATATATATGTCAGGGAATTGTTTCATGCTTATTTCACTAAAAATAAAAATTGATGTTGTGGGGGCTCGAACCATGACCGCCTCCTCTTCAGCCGACATCTCTACCACTATGCTATTGCTTCTTGGCTTGCCTTGCATATTTAGTTCTTATATGCTTTTCCACTGACTGCTAACTGTGGCTAAGTGTCGGGCACGCACAAGCAAGCACTCACGGGCAAGCATCTTTAAAACTTATAAAAAAAATATAACATGTTCATTTTTTCATTTTATGTTCATAGTCTGTGGGGGCATGTGTTGTGTTGTGTTTATTCACATTTACACGGACTCTGTCGTGGGGGTTTACTTTCGGGACTTTTACTCTTCTGGGGGCGTGTCCGTTTGCAGGGCTCGCCCTATGGACACGTCCCCTACTGTCTTACACGGACTGTGTTAACCTTAGGTGTGATTCAGCATGCCCTCATGCATATGCATGGTATGCTGACGTCACACTGTTTAACTGCAGCCTCCGTGTAAGCCTTGTAACTCTTACACGGAGGCTTCGTGAATCCTGCCCAATATCTTGAATTTTATCCCAGTTATACAAACTCATACTATCACATAAAGCAGTTTTATCAAATTCCTGTTAGGATTGTCTAAACAAAACACATTAACCAAACCTAACAGAAATAGATAAAAAAGCAAGATTTTAATATCAGCTAAAAATACAATTTCATGTTTACAATGGAGCATCTTCACCTAGACATTTTTGCATAGAATATTTCTAACAGCATACACAGTAGGAAACATTTATAAAAAGATAAATGTTTTGCTAGAGATGTCAGAAACAAAAGTAGATTGGCAGCATATTTTTATGAATATAGCAAGCTAAAATACTTTGGGCAATTGTTTATTATTATTTACCCAAGCGCTATTGTCCAGTAAGTTCCAGTACTGTTATGCATTGTTAAAGAACATTACCATTCTTATGGTATCTTTTAGTAGTGACTCATAAGACAGTTATTAGGACAGAATGTATATTACTCATCCGTTCTTAGATTTCGTAAATTACAACCAATATTACATATGAAAGGGAAATTAGTATCTATTAAAGTTAACCCAGACCAACAAACATCTTAAAATTGAGCCTACATTGTCATTATTATTGGGTAATTATAAAGATAATCTTTTGTGAAGATTCCAGTTTAAATGTTTAAAATGTGTCAGTTATGGGTAAAATTTATAAAAGTGAGTTGAGCTAATAAATATTTAAAATTTTAACTCAAGCATAATGATGCATTTTGTATATACTGTAAATAGTTAAAAGTGTGTGGTTTTAAATAGGTTTAATTTTTAGGCTTACAACTGAGATTTTATTAATAAAATCACATATGCTTATTTGTCACTCAGTTATTTGCAGTTCATCATATAATTCAATAAAGCTTTTAGAAAATAAAAGAGGCCATGAAAGGTATTTGTTCCTAACAGATGTTCCTATATGAGGCTATAACCATTGAGACTAAAAGGCTAAAACTTCTCCTGAAAGAGGTATGGGCCACATATCTATGGCAACAAATGAGCAAGGAATACATTTCAGACCTTTAAAGGGTTTTCCAACAGAGTAAAACCAGTCATACAACTCTGCAGACTGTCAAAGTCTTCTGATTAAATCTATCCTAGACTCTTTATTCTGGGAATAGAGCTATAGTTTAATACTTGCTCAGACCATTACCTAGAGGAAGACACAGCAGTTTCTTTGGCTATAGAAAAATTAGATATATTTTCCATAACATCTTGTAATGCTTGAAATGATCCAATGACTGGTCTGTTTCAATTCTTGTATTCATTCAAAACAGTATAAGTTTTACTAATTGAACCATGGTGTTTTTTTATTTTTCTACATAAATGATGACAGAATCTCTTAACTACTCTGCATTTCTCACTGTAAAGTAACAGGACACTGGGGGGCCATGATCTGAGGTGAGAGGTTAGCAACATGGAGATGCAGTACTAAGGCCCTGCCTAAACATAGAATCAAGGTGGTTCTAAATGAGTCATATTGGGAAAGCCCTCCCTATAAACTGATAAAACTTCAGTCACCATCCTTTTTTATGTCTTCACACCAACTAGGTACACACTGCAATACCTGTAGCATTAACACTCTTTTTCAACTTAGTTTTAAAATTTGCAGCCTTTGGAATAAGACTACAGATCACTGGAGAGCTCCTGTTAGGAACCAGCATGTGATTCCTGCTGGTGTATTGCTCCTTGTCAGAAAATGAGCAATGGGATATTAATCAGTCATCCCTCTGCATAAAGGTGTGCCATCTACACACCCTGGAAATTACAGACCCATAAGTCTCACTAGTGTTATATGTAAAGCCATGGAATGAATTATCATGAAAATGATCGAAAATGAAATAGTAAACCTCCAGACACTGGACCCAACCCAGTTTGGTTTTGACAAGGGTGGGCCATGCCTACTCAACCTTGTGGACTTCTTTGAGAATGTCCCCAAGCAATAGATGAGAGCAAAACAGTTCGCTCTGCCTACCTTGACCTGACCAAGGCATTTGACACAATACCCCATTGGTCCTTGGACAGCTCCTTTTTGACATTTACTTCTCTGAAGTCAAGACCAATGTCAACAGTCTCTGGCTGACTAAATTTGCAGATGATTGCAAATTAGGAGCTGTCACTGAATCCCAGATTGACACAAATGTTCTCTAGGAAGAGCTGGCACAGGCAAACAACTGGTGTCAGAGCCATGGACTAAAACTAAATGCCAAGAAATGCATAATAGTATCTTTCAGGAAGTCATCCACCCCTGGTAACTATCATATTGACAACACACTCCTTTGGACTGACCCAGTAGTCAGGGGCTTAGGGAGACACCTAGACAGTAATCTTGTCTTTGACAATCGTGTGTCTACAGTAGTGAGCAAATCATTCTATGTTGCACAACTTATAAACAAAGGTATGGCATCTAGGTCCAAGGAAATCATTGTTCCACTGTATTCACCATTCATCAGCCCTATCATTGAGTACAATGTCCCCTTTGATATGTACCTAACTAGGCATATCCAACAACTGGAATGTCCACAGAGTTTCCTCACTAAAAGAATACAGGGCATAAGTAAAATATCCTATGCAGATTGCCTCAAGGCCCTATCCCTGTATTCTGTCTATTATAGGCTGTTAAGGGGAGATCTATGCCTGCCATACAGGGCATTTTTAGACCGCACTCTGATGGACCTCCTGCATATCCACAAAACAACAGCACCAGAATTATCCAGTCTAAAGACTTAAGCCTTGCTTGTGATATAAATAGGACCTGCTGGAGAGACAAGTATGTATCCCAGAGACTATCCCGTTTCTGTAACAGGCTCCCCATCCATGTGAAGCAGAGTTCCTCCCTAACCCAATTCAAGTGTAACTTTGACAATTGGATTGTCAACAGGAAATTCATTCCTGGTTTGGCACTCATGTCTCCAATGGACAGATGCAACCTGTAAATGGTTCCTCTCCCAGGACCCTGCTTGCAAATGTTTCATCTCCTAAGCCCATGTTTACACTTATTAAGGGTACCAGAACTTGTTAGACATTTAGGATGCATGGCTAGGCTTAAAAAGGCCATTGTGGTCATTGCCCTAGTAAACATCTATGAACATATACTATGTGGCCTTTCTAACTGATGGAGAGCCTGTGACCCCAGTTCCACTGTTTTTTGCCCAGTGAGGGGAAGAGTGGGGGACATTGACGGCTAGTTGTTTCTGAATGGGTGCTTTGTGTGAGCCTTCCCCTGTTTCCTAGTTGCCATTACAGTGGAAACCTCTTCAGTTTAAATTTGACTCCATGTTCTATTGTGATGAGCTGTTGAACAAGCCATCCACTACATTTACCAAAAGAAGACTACAACCAGCCTATTGATCCCAGCAATACCTGGACAAGATTACCAATTACTGGGTGCCCTAAGACTTGCTTCTCAGGACCTAGCCTAGGAATTGTGCTGTTCTGGTCCTGGTTAGACAAGAAGAGGACTAATACTGATCCCTAGTTGCATGCCATTACAAGGGTGGCCACGGTAGTGCAGCGGTTAGCGTTGCCGCCTCACAGCAAGAGGTTCTCTGGTTCGATCTTCAGCTGGGGTGCCTTCTGTGTGGAGTCTGCATGTCCTCCCTGTGGTTGTGTGGATTTCCTCCGGGTGCTCCGGTTTCCTCCCACATCCCAAAAGACATGCTGTAGGTGGATTGGACACTCTAAATTGGCCCTAAGTGTGAGTGTGTGCATGTGTGTGCCTTCTTTGGAAGGTTGTGCGCTGGGCTGGCAACTGGACACCGTAAAACTCCACTGCCAATCATGAGCGGACAGGTGATCAGCTGTGGCAACCCCTAACTGGGAAAAAGCCGAAAGAAAAAGAAGAAGTTGCATGCAGCTACAGTGAGACCACAAAAGTAGTAGCCAGACATTTGTCAATAGCTGAATAATTGTTGAATTCATGGGACCTTCTATTCTATCCTTGTGGTAGTAAACTACGTTAATTAGTTAGTAACTAATCTGATCACCCAACCACTGAGCTATCCCTAATTTTCAGGGATGTCTGTGATTTTGATTTAAGTTTCAGCTCTGTCCCTCTTAATTCCTCCTAAAATTGCTGACTTTTGGAGAAAAAAATGATGAATTGCACTTAATAAATAATGACAATAATTACCATTACAGACTTCTTTTTATTCAGAAAACATTCTCTTTTCAGTCAGCACCTCAAGTTAACAGTACTAAAATTTTAAAACATGACCCTAATTGTCTCTGATTATTTCTGGATTCATCCCTGATACTGTTGAGATTGGCCATTGATTCATTTAAGAGCCATAATGAACACTCTTTGGCCCCTTCCATCATGGGATCATAGTCTGCTTTGTCTCCTACTTGTACTAGGGATTCTGAGGCAGAGTAGTAACTGTCTCATGTTTACTCACAATCCTTTGCTCTTATTGTGCACTGTTACAGCTTGGGAGAGGTGCAAATAGTGGTCAAATGTAGGTTCATAGGTTGGTACTAGGCTATCGGCCCTAGGGTCTATGCAAGCCTAGCCATAACAATTCCCTGGATATTTCTTCCCACAATATTTACTTCTCTAGACCCCCATCTAGCAGGGCGACTGACATGATCCCCGGGGTGAATTTCCTATCTCCCATCCAATATAGGTTCATAGTATGTCAGCAAGCACCTTAACACCTCATTGCAGTAACCCAAAAATCGACCCACTTACTCTATGGTGTAAAGAAATCACCATTTAAGCCTCTTAGACACTGATTAAACCACTCTCAGCCACACATTACCATCAAATACAATCTCATCTGCATCAGTACCCACACACAATATGAGTTGCTCTGGCACAAAGCCCACACCCATAAGATCTCCAAAGGCTTACTCCACACATGGTAATACACTAGTAATAGCTGACTCCATAGTCATGCACTGATGTTCTGCTCCCCAGGCTGAGGAAAAATAGGGTCAAAGCCAGCTATCTCTCTCTGATGCCAGGCTACTTGATTTGGCCAGAATCTTAAATTCTCTACACCCCAAATATGACTATGACTTCATAGTTACCCACATTGTACTGAATTACCTTAGATGATCCATCCTATTTCAGGCACAGGTTCAACACCAAGAACAAACATGTAGCCTGAAAAGAATTATACAAATATTTCCCCTTAGGACAGACATGAAGATTGACAGGAAGATAAGAAGAAAGCTGTCTTACTAAGAGAAGGTAAGGCAAAGAGACTAATTATATTGCCTACTAGGATAATTGGCCACTGTGGTGATTGATGCCCATGGAGATCTTCAGTGGAGCAATGACCACTGAAGAAGGAATGGAAAAGAGCAAGAGTGGTAAGAGTGGCTCTATAAAAGGGGGGAGGGGCAGGAAAATCCATCAGACATCATGCTGACTAGCCTAACAACAGCAGAAGAGAAATGCATGAGGAATATTCTGATGGAAAGGTTAATTGCATTCCAGTAGAACACCAATCTTCAGAAAAAGCAGTATGGAACAGGTTCCTGGCCACATGGAATTTGCACTCAAACCTAATTCAGTTTTATGATTTAGTTACAGACCTTGATAGTGTAGTTATAGTAAATATGGTTGATATGGACGTCAACAAGACTTGGTGCAGCAGAGGTGATTACTAACAAAACTGAAGTGGCTAAGACAGGGCTCAAGATTGTGAAAATTTACTGTAGCACAGTCAGTGTCAAAGACACAGAGAGTAGTGATGACAGGTTCCTTGTCAAGAAAGGAGACGTTAGTGACTGATTCAAAGGGGTCAGTTATCAACGAGCACTGTTCGTGTTTTCATTTCAGACATGTCTGTGAGAATAAGGGGCAAGATCAGCCTATTTAAAGATGACAAAACATAAATGTATTAAAGGACAACAACATGATTCTATTATTAAATGTTCAACTTCTCTGTCCTTTTTCTCCCTATTTATTGTCCTGCTGTGAATAAACAGCAATACAGCATATAAAATATTTTAAATAGACTGTTTCTCTCCACTAGAACAGCACCTTACTGTACTGTGGTGGTTTCACTTTCAAAAAACGTTTATCCCACCTGGAAAAGTCTCCAATTCATTGATGTCATAAAGGCCACTGAGTACAGGCAGTATTCTGGCCAATTCCCTCCCCAAACTGACATCACCATGACCGTCCTAAAAACCCACCCATGCTATGATGTTACTGCTCCCTGGTCCTTCCCCTACCCATACAGAAAGTAAAGGCTAGAACAAATAAACAGTACATGACTCAGGTCTCCTGCTGTAAACTGTCAATCACAGCAGGTAACAGCTCAGATTAGCCTTAGCACTTTGACAGTTAGGGAAGTTAGGTATGAAGGGGGATGGGAGATGAGTCAAAGTAGTACAATTCAGGCTTTACAAAAAACTCAGAGTGGTGTTAAAATGTAGGAAACACCAAACCATGATGAAATAAAATATTTTTGAGTCTGTAGGTATGGTTCTCCTTTAATAAAAAAGTGCAAAAAGGGAGATAGAAATGCTGTTCAAGTATATAGATACATGACAATGGAGGCTCATTAAAAATGCTTGAAGGTAAAGCTGAGATTAAGTTTTTTTAACTTAGCCAACAAATAAAGGAAAGTATTGGTTGAACTTAGTAATTGACTTCATTTACTGTTTATGAAACCGATAAAGGCAGCGGTCTAGTTATTATGTATCAATCTAAC
Organism: Protopterus annectens; assembly: GCF_019279795.1. Taxonomy (NCBI): domain Eukaryota; kingdom Metazoa; phylum Chordata; order Ceratodontiformes; family Protopteridae; genus Protopterus; species Protopterus annectens. Next base: position 281,711,826 of record NC_056727.1, read on the forward strand.
TATATCAATGAAACTGAAAAGATGTCAACAACAAAGGAAACTGTTGGTTGAACTTAATAATAGGCTTGATTTACAGTTTATGAAAGCCGATAAAGACAGTAGTATACTTATGTATCAATCTGACTATATTAATGAAATTGAAAAGATATTAACTAACCCTTTTGAATATGGATCTGTGACTTTGACTGACATTCATTTGGGGTATAAGTATGCTCACAATGTCCTGCTTGACTTGCTAGCCCATGGTTTGATTTCTTTTGACTGTTATAAGTTTCTTTATGTTGAGCAACCTAAAATAGCAGTCCTTTTTGGAATACCTAAACTGCATAGTCAGGTTCTTCCACTGCCCTTTAGACCAATAGTTTCTGCATCTGGGAGTGTGCCAGAAAGTATATCACTTTTTAAGATCACTTTTTAATCCCCTGGTGCAGAAGCTGGACAGTTTTATCAAGGATTCCTGGGATTATTTGGATTCTTTGTGGTCTTTTACTTCAGACACTTCAGCACTAAAGTCATTCACCCAGGTTATTTACTTTGGATATTAAATCACTTTACAGCAGTGCACCTATTGCTGAAGATGCTGAATATCTGAAGTTATTTTGGTTAAATATATTAGTTTTTCTAGTGATGTGGTTAGCATTTGTTGTGAGCTGATGGAGGTGATTTTAGAAAATAACATTTTTCTATTTAATGGTAAATACTACCAACAGCTCAAGGGTGTTGCGATGGGTATCACCGTTGCACCCTCTTTTGCAAACCTTGTCATGGGGTGACAGGAGACCTAACTTCTAAAAAACATTCCATTTTTTGAAAGGCATGTTAAGATGTATAACAGGTTTGTAGATGACCTGTTTTTTTATTACTGATGCATCTTTAGATCCGATAGATGCATTTGATAAAGACATTAATAATAGTGCTAACTGTTTAAGCTTTACCTTGGACAAAGTAGGAGAAAGTGTTCCATATATGGATGTAGTAGTTAGATGGGATGCTGCCAATTATAGTTTTTCTAGTGGGATCTACAAAAAGCCTTGTTTTTCTAACAATTTATATATTACCTTAGTGTTCATTCCACTTACATGAAAATAAATATTCCCAGAGGTAAGATGATACAACTCTCTATGTTGACCACTGACTTTGATAACTTTTAAAATGGATCAATGATATTATTTCATTATTCCGCAATAGAGGTTATGATTTAGGCCTGTTGGTTAAGCCTGCTGAGGAGATTAAGCAGAATAGAGACAAACAGTTTCCTCCCATTTTGGTGGTGATATACCTCAGAAGAACAGTATTGATGGCAAATACAACAATAGTTTTATTTTGCAGATGACTGTTGATAACAGTAGCTTTAGAAATATCACACACAATTGGAAAATTTTCCAAGGGAACCCTGATGTATACAGAGCGGTGGGTCCCTCCCCCAAATTTGTGTGTAAAAAATCGAGGTGAATTAAGCATTGGTTGCAAATACTAGGATTCCTTTGCCACTCACACACAAAAAAGTGGGTATGTTTAAATGTGTTTTTTTGCAAGGCATGTAATGTTATACTTGAAGGCTCTGTCATTGTTTTGTCTCATATGGACAGAAGCATTAAAGTGCACTATGATTGTAACACCACTGGTTTGATTTACATTGCTGTCTGTTTACGTTGTGATGCATTTTACATTGGCATGACTACAAGAAAGTTATATCAAAGAGTTAAATAACACTTGTATGCTATTAAGAGCAAAGATACCAACAGTGCCTTATATAGATACATCTTAACATGTGGTTCCTTTAAGAAGTTCGGTTTTTCTGTCTTAGAGCATTTACCTCTGAATCTTACGGAGGATTGTTTCAAGAGGCAATTACTAAGAAAAGAAACACTGAGGCAGCTTAAGATGTTGGTCAATAAGTTTCCTGGCCTAAATTATACCATTTGTATAAAATGTTTTTTATAATTGTTTTTTAACATCATGTTATTTTTAGTGCGTTATGATTATGTGCTATAAATTCAGTGTTTTTTTACCTTTTAGGTGTACTATTTGTCTCAATTAATTTAATTATTGTTTGTTGTTTCTGATTGGTAAGTTTGCATTATAAAGTTATCTTTTAGTCAGTCTTTCAGTTTTCTGATGAAGTCCCTTGTGGATGAAAGCGCTCTAAAATAAATTTCCTTTAAGAAGATTCCATTTTTCCTGTGGTGCCTATCTGCAGATATTTTCGTTGTTACAAAGTATTTCACTCGAGTCATAATAAATGTCCAAAGAAAAGGTACAAATCTGGTGTGTGTATCATACCTAGACTATTTCATCAGGAAAAGTGTGAGAGGGCTATATCATCAGCAAGTGAAAACCCGGGTTGTATCCTATAGGGCATGGACTCTGAAATTAAAGAAATAATGTTCCCATTGTGCTGGGAGCTGGTTAAATCTCACTACTGAAAAGAGTCTAGAGGAAATCTGCAGGCAGGTTGTGTAAAACAGAAATGAGGAGGTATGATTTAAGACTAGAACAGCTAGAACTCTTCTCACTATAGACCAGTAAGGACGGTGGAGCATTATATGGGTGCATAAGATCATGACTACAAAATGTAAAATCATTAAACCTGAAAAAGATAAATGGGAGAGGGAGAAACAGACAGCAGGTTACAGTAACAAACTTCTCACTGGATCAATAAATGGAGATCTTTGAGGAAATTACTTTTTTTCTGCATTTGTAAAATGAATGTATTACACCCCAATCTAATTTTTCTGAAGTTGGTATGCATGATATATATTGTTATTCATTGAGTGTTATTATATCCCTGGTGTTAAAGAGTTTCAATTACACAATATACCCATCTAAATTAAAATATATGAATTATTTTAATTTAGATTATAAACAAAAAATCAGTACCAAACCAAGAATTAATCCACGACCTTCAAGAAAAGAAACCAGAACTCTGTTGAAGTCCAAAAAGAGCGTACTTTTAATTCAAAAGTATTCCAATTCCAAGAGTCACAGAAAAAAGTCACACAAGCGCTTTCGCTCAGGTAGTCCTGAGCTTTATTAAGTATACAAATTGCAGTGTATTGTAATGCCTGTTATATACCCTGGCAATTATACAATTAATTGATAAAATCTGATGTTAAAGTGCTCTAGTGATTTAAAGCTGTATACTAAGGACTAGTTGTCATTACAGCAATTAAAAAAAATAAATAAAATATTTACAAAATCATATACACGTATATAAATGAAACAACCACCATAAAAACATATAAAGTCTCAAATACCTAAATTTAAAAATGCAAATTTATGTTAAATTTATATGTTTTTATGGTGGTTGTTTCATTTATATACGTGTATATGATTTTGTAAATATTTTATTTATTTTTTGAATTGCTGTAATGACAACTAGTCCTTAGTATACAGCTTTAAATCACTAGAGCACTTTAACATCAGATTTTATCAATTAATTGTATAATTGCCAGGGTATATAACAGGCATTACAATACACTGCAATTTGTATACTTGATAAAGCTCAGGACTACCTGAGCGAAAGCGCTTATGTGACTTTTTTCTGTGACTCTTGGAATTGGAATACTTTTGAATTAAAATTACGCTCTTTTTGGACTTCAACAGAGTTCTGGTTTCTTTTCTTGAAGGTCGTGGATTAATTCTTAATTTAAATTATGTGATTGATTCAATATTGTTCTTTAAATGAGAACAGACTCGTGCTCCAGCATACAGATTAACTTCCAGGGGGTAGAATCGAAGTTGTGCACATCTTCACATGATATTATTAAGGTTAGTCAATATAGATAATATGCTGCATAGGCTTAATTTGTTGTGCAGCTTGACATAGGACTGACAAAATGTATACCTTTATATGCTGAATAAGTCATATTTGAGGATAACAAAAGACATATACAATGAATGGTACAAGTAGTTCAACAAAGCTTAATACTTAGTAAAATGTATAAAATATGTAAGTTGAGGGTAGAGACACTTTGTAACACACTAGCTACCATAAGAACAGTCTGTATACTCTTTCACATAGTACTGCATGGCTATGTAAGTAAGTGTTCATAATAACTGTTTGATATAGTGAAAAAAGAACCATTTTCAAAATAAGGTATGGGTTGTGTAAATTCTCACTCACAGGATTATGTTTTCTTGAATAAATTATCATATGACTGTAAGAACTTCTTTAAGCAACCAACAAATCATAAACAGCAGCAGCATGCACTGTACTTTGTAGTTTAACAAACAGGAATATGCAAGCAGTTGAAAAATGTCAGCAACACACAGAAAATAAAAAAACAGACATTTTTTTTCTAGAAATATTTTAACAGACCCATTTTATTAAATACCTTTATATTTATACATTTTCATACTTCTTTAATCATTTATATTTTAGTAAAGAACCATTTGAATGTTCAAAATGTTATACAATAAAAGGAAAGTTGTTTGAAATTTCACATTTTATGAAATATCTGTTTGAAAGTTGATAAACAGTCTCTCAAAAACAAAATATCTACTTAGCATCATGACTGCAACACTTGCCTTACTAATGTATAATTTGTTAATTTCTTATTTATTAGCTTGCTCATGGACCATAACATATAGAGGATAAGGGAACTATGTGGAGATCTCTGCACTGTCAGTCACTGTATGTTCATTTACTGTGGTAGATTGTGGTTTGATATGAAACTTCGGTAACACAGCATCTTGAGCCAAGATTAGAGCCGTAGTAATAAAGGTAAATGTAATACATTATTTTTGCAAATACAAAAACAATGTAATGATATAACGGAATACATGCCTTTGACCAAACAACCTTTTGTCGTTCAGGTACAACATCGACCTGCAACGTTGAATCTCCCTGTGGCGAACGGTCAAAATGTTGAACAAAACACCAAATTCAACAATTCGGACTGCTCTACCACCTAAACAAGTGCTACCATGGGTCACAAAGGGAGGGACATTTTACATTTTGCTTACTTTGTGTTAGCATTTATGTGAACTCGTAGACATGCATTTGAACATTTTCCGATTAGCCATCTATCGGCCAACCAAATGCGTGCATACCTGATATAACACATAACAAAGGTTTAGTCTATCTAATCTCCCTCCCAAATCTGTTGGGTCTGTCACAGTGGCTTGCTTATTTCCCTGACAGAAGAACATCAGTTTTTATTCCATGTATAAATTGGCTACATTCTCTTTCTAGAACTATCAAAAGTTCTTAACGTCTGCTGGTTGCCAAAGGGTGAAACGCAAAGCTGCAGCACATGAAACACATACAAGTTCGGCAGTACATGGAGCCCACTAGCTTTACTTTGTTTTTATCTTAATGCTACATCTGCACAAAGAATGCATTGCATCTTCAGCTAATTATTTCTGAACATCACATCATATATACAGTTATTAAATTATATATCCTTGTTGCTCATTGAGGTCTTATCTCAGCATTATATCTTCATGTTTGCAATAATAGTTTACAACTTAGATAAAGAATTTTGTTCCAAGTGTTTTTTTCCTTTAGCAGATTATTGACCTATATTTACTCCACTGCTGTTGAGGCTGCAGAGAAATCATTACCTAAGCATCATAATCACTGTTTAGACAAGCCTCAATCACATTGTACCATACCCAAAAATACCCCCTAACCTGCACCTTCAACAACAGCTAATAACAGCCACACTGGCTCCAAGCCCACAACAATGAAGTCTCCAGGGGCTGTGGTGACACATGGCAATGTACTATTAATAGACAACTCCAGAACTGACACAATGGTATTCTACTCAACAGGCTGGGGAAAGACAAGCTTATGGTCAGCTATCTTTCTGGCACTAGGATTTGTAATATGACAAAAGCCCTTAGTGCCTTCCTTCCCAAACATGAGCATGATCTTGTAGTTGCCCATATAAGGGTGAATGACTTTAAATGCTTCAACATAGATGAAATGCAGAGAGACATGGCTGAGCTCTCCATGAATGTGTAAAAGGCAAGAAAGACATTTGTCCTGAGTGGTATCTTGCCATCACTGAGAATTATGCCACAATTCCAATACAACATAACTGACTTCAACAATTGACTAATGAACTTGCATCATTCTGTGCGGATCCAGTGTCGGTCAGCATGAGAAGTAATGACCAACAGGCCAACCAGTTTCACCAGGGATGGTCTGCATCTCAATTTTGTGGGTTATGCTTTTTCTGCCCCATAGATGCTGTTTATGCAGTGTCCATCTCTTGAAAATCCCAACCTAGCAAATTTCCATCAAGCTTACCTTAAGGTGGCATTGCTTAATTATAGGAGTACAAACAGCAAACTGTCTGATCTTCAGTCATTCCTGAAACTTTAACACATACAGTTATGTACAATTACTGAAACATGGTCCATGTGTGCTGACAGACAAATTGCACTTATACAGAGGGAGTGCTATCACTTATTCAGACCATTTGGGAGCAGTAGGGAAGGATCTATATTTATCTGTTCTTCTATTGCTTCAAACTAAATTCCATCATGTAAAGCCTAATTACTACATTATTGCTGAATACAGATCTCAGAATTTAAAACAACCTCTCCAACCGACCATGGATATGTAGGTTCATACTTCATACTAGGCTATCTGCCCTAGGGCATTTATAAGCCTAGCCAGAATATGTTTGGCTTTCGCCACCCATTTTAAATTTATTTTGCTATGCCCTTTTTTGAGGTTAGTATACTGTGCCTCTGTCTAACAGTGACACAGAAGTGATACCCAGGGTAAACCTACGATCTCCCATCCACTCATCAAGATTCCTCTTGAAGAGAGTCAATGAGGGACTCTGCCTAACCTGGACTGGGATTTTATTCCAGAGTGAAGGGAGCCTCTGGGTTATGAATCTGTCCCTCCAGCATGTCCTATTTATTTAGCTAGGACGAAACCAATAAGTGCACAACTTCCTCAAAATAAGTAAGATTTATTGCGGACACAAAATAAAACAAAAAAGTTGGAACGAGCTAGTGAACTAGTGCAAGCATAAAATGGTTAAGCGCTTTCACTCACAGTGTGAGCTTCTTCAGAACACTGTTGTCCACAGTTAATACCATTAAATATTCAAAACCTGGCGCCAAAAATTCAATTAAGACATTTACTTAAAGGAAAAGTTCTATCAAGTAGTATTCCATAATAAAATTCCGATACAGAATGTTAGACCTGTTTTTTCTTAAAACCATTTGTTAATAAAATCTACTTTTGAATAACAATAATATGTTGTATATAAAAAAGATTATATTTATACGTAAAAAAATTGCGCTTAAAAAACACTATGTTAAGGTGTTAATACATATAAACATATGAACATATGCTGCTGACACTGGTCTGCTGCTATTGTTACTGAACTAAATATGAAACACTAATGGAAAATAAGTATTGTAAAAAATACTATAAAAATTGAATTGCTACGTTCAATTGATTATATAATAAGAAATATGAAATATTTCAATAACATGTCCCAGTCCTTCAAACAATTAAGATAATAGACACCAGGTTCTCTCACCATGAAATACTTCAAGTTTTCAATAATAGATCCAGTTTAGCCAGCATAAAACAGTCCGGTACAAATTTCAGAGTAATCCAAAGGTAGTCCAAACAAGAAACAAGTTTATTGAAGTGAGCGCTTTCACGCAGCATCTACTACGCTTCATCAGACAATATAAAAACACTGAAAACTTCTGCTTATATATTATATATTAAAAGCACTACAAAAGGGCGCCAAAGTTAATGTGCATGATTGATTAATTGATTAAATTAAATTAAATTAAATAGAATGCATTCAATCACTTTCATTGAGCTTGGTTCACATTCAGTTTCAGTTAAAAGCAAGCTAGCATATCACGTTTTTAAATATACATAGCTAGAACAAAATGCTATCTAGATAAATGTTAAACATTGAATATTCTGTGCAAAAACACGCTGTCAACTAAAAACTAAAAACTAGTGTAAAGCATAATTACTCATTTTAAATGCTCATTAATAATAATAAATATGGGTTAAAATGTAGAATCTTTATGGAAAGGAAGAATCATTATAAAAAAGTCATGGTAAGAGTGGGTGATAGGAAGCAGTCAGCTGTCATGAAATAACTATAATTGAAATTAATGCTAATAAAGACTATTATAATAGATCAGATATTGTGTATGTATATAAGTAAATGGGTGTTTAATGTTAAACAAACTGTATATAATCAGCAAAAATGTATTAAAGTATACAATTTATATATGCAATTTAAAATTATATATATAAATATTACTAATATAAATTATATAATCTATACGCCACAAAATATGAATCATAAAGGCATGAAGTAAAAGTGTATATATTAATACATAATAAAGCTACAAAGTGCATGATCACAAATATTGATGAGAGTAAACATAAATATAATAAATATGATATTAAAAACTGGGAAATGTAAAATGCTAAGGAGCTAGTAGAATAGCACAGAAGTATATAGAAAAGTATATAAAAAATGTATGAATTGTATAGATTGTATAAAAATAGAAATAAATGTATATAGAAACATAAAAATATATAAATATATAAAGATAAATGTAAAAATATCTATGCATGTATGCATGTAGATGTTACTCTATGTTCAATGACTTCATGCTTTATTTGAAAAGGATAAGAAGCATATAAACCAAGATAAGTTTTAAAATAAAATAAAATAAAATGTATAACTCATCTAGTTATGAAATAACGTCATTCAAAAATTCGAAAAATTCGAAGGCGTATATACGACCATATTTATAGTATTACTAAAAAAGATTCTACCAACGCACTTTCTAGACATGTAGAAAAAATGGGGATTAACCACGAATTCAAATTTGCTATATTAGACATCATATATAGTAATCCGAAAGGAGAGGATTCCAAGAAATTGTTGAATTTTAAGGAAATATGGTGGCAATTGTATTTAGATGCAACAAACCCACCGGGTTTGAATGACGTTATTTCGTGTAAACCCATCTTGGAGATGGAAATCAGGTAGACACGATAGGCATATGACATTTTCAAAAAATGTGTTCAACCTTGAACTCATACTTAAATATTGTATTTTAAACATTTTATTTAATTGTTTGAAGGACTGGGACATGTTATTGAAATATTTCATATTTCTTATTATATAATCAATTGAACGTAGCAATTCAATTTTTATAGTATTTTTTTACAATACTTATTTTCCATTAGTGTTTCATATTTAGTTCAGTAACAATAGCAGCAGACCATTGTCAGTAGCATATGTTCATATGTTTATATGTATTAACACCTTAACATAGTGTTTTTTAAGCGCAATTTTCTTATGTATAAATATAATCTTTTTTATATACAACATATTATTGTTATTCAAAAGTAGATTTTATTAACAAATGGTTTTAAGAAAAAACAGGTCTAACATTCTGTATCGGAATTTTATGATGGAATACTACTTGATAGAACTTTTCCTTTAAGTAAATGTCTTAATTGAATTTTTGGCGCCAGGTTTTGAATATTTAATGGTATTAACTGTGGACAACAGTCTTCTGAAGAAGCTCACACTGTGAGTGAAAGCGCTTAACCATTTTATGCTTGCACTAGTTCACTAGCTTGTTCCAACATTTTTGTTTTATTTTGTGTCCGCAATAAATCTTACTTATTTCGAGGAGGTTGTGCACTTATTGGTTTCATCCTGACTACAGATCTCATCAGTGCTTCTTGTTGGCAATCACATCTACTACCTTGATAAGTTGAATTCTGTCTATTAATTACTAATTCTGAGATTTTTTTTAATATTCATCCATTAAATGGAAATATTATACAATAAATAAAGTACCTAAATGTATTTTAGTTTAGCCCATACCAACACTATAGATTAAACAGTCTAAACTCCCACCACAGATGACAATGTTCTTGATTTCATTCTTACAAATGTTGCCTCTGCCTGCATTACCACTAATGTGATTCCATCTTAGATGAAATCTGACCATCAAACTGTCATATTCTCCCTCAAAGTTGTACATCTTACCCAAACTACATAAACAGGTGCACACAACTGCTCTGATATATATATATATATATATATATATATATATATATATATCTATATATATATATATATATATATATATATATATATATATATCACACACGCACACACACATATACATACATAACAGAAATGGAACAAAATAAATTATACACAGTGTATAGTGTACATACACGTAGTATTTTTCTAAACAATTTCTTCCAAGCAATTAAATGATGGGTTGTATTTGTTCTCATTTTTATAGTAGCAATCTCATTTCTACAGGTAGACTTTGCTAGGTGAACAAATTCAAATTTAAAGACAGGAGCAGATTGAGATTTCCAAGTTTTGGTAACAATTTTCCTTGCTATGGAAAGAACTGACCACAGCAAAAATATTTGATTTTTAGGAATAACTTCAGGAAGAGGAACACTGAAAAGAATAAGTGAATCAGAAATTATACAGCTGTCATTCCATGCAGCTTAACAAAGATATTTAAAATCTAACCAAAATGTAGAGATTATTTCACAATTAACAAAGATGTGTATTCAGTCCACATTAAGATGTCCACATCTCCAGCATTTTATTTCATCTTTCTTGTATATTAGTGTTAATCTGTGCGGTGTAAGAAAACATCTGTGCCAGAATTTCCATGTGGATATTCATCAAAACAGGGAAGATGTGGACCCTTTCACCGACTGTAGACAAAGTGTTTTATCCTTTGCTGACCATTTTTGTCTTTTTACTTTAGAAGAATAATTCCAAAAAGAAACATCTGTTTTATCAAAATCATTTCTGAGGACCTTCTAAATTATAGATATGAAAGAGGTGTTCTTAAGTGTACCACTAAAACTAGTTGAAATGAAATCTAAGATTTCTGGAGTACTCTTGCTGTATGCCTCTAGTGAAGATATAAGCTTGGTATGTATGAATTCCTTGCAAGTTTGGATGTCTAGCCAGTTACAATTCTGTAAACTATATCTGGCAATCAAATAGTCTGCAGAGTTTATTTTGTCAGCTGAAAGAAACTGATTCCAATATAAGAGATTACCCCTCTTAAACTCTAGCATTTTCTGAGTATCAAAAGATATCAAGCACTCATTTGTGAAAACAATTGGAAAAATAATTATTAATACGTTTTTGATCGGTTGATTGGCAACATAAGCTTTCTGAACAACAACAATATCTGACTTGTGAGAGGTGTAAGAACACGTTCCTGCTTCTCACTTTGAATATATATATTGTCAAGGTCCATATAAAGATGTTTCTATGTATTTGAAGGTATGGTTCAAGCAATGTCTTATTATTATTACTCAAATATAAACTTCCAATATGATGAATTAGAAGTATTATTCTAAAGCAATACTACATTGATAATTGCTGAATTTAGATAAAAATCAATGTTTGGAAACCCTATACCCCCCTTTTCCTAGCTTCACGTGTGCCAAAAAGTGAAATTTTTGGCTTTTTGGTGTAACAGAGGAACTTAAGTAGAATATTATTTATTTTCTTTTTTAGTTTTAATGGGCAGGGGAACATTAAGGCTTGACTAACAAATAAAATTGTAGGTAGCAATATCATTTTAATTAGGGTTAGTCTCTCTTCAGATGTGAAGAAGACAGTCTGTTATCTATTGAGCTTGTAATTGAGTTTATAAGATGTTGATAGCTGTGAGTGATTTTTAATAATTTGATTCAATAAGGATGCCTAGATATTTAATATGTGTACCTTCCCATGTTATATCTGTATTTGATTTCAGTTTTGTAGTGACATTTTTATTTATTAGAAGTGTCTGAGTCTTGTTGTGGTTAAATTTTAGTCCAGAGATATTTGTAAAAGAATCTTAATTATTTGGTGATCTATTTAATTTTCAGTATCATTAGCAGTTATTTATAAGTCATCATCAAACAGTTATATCTTAGAGGATAGTGCATATGATATTTTATATCCTTTAACATTGGCATTCTTCCTAATGCAATTTGCAAGAGGCTCCATGGCAAGGGAGAAGAGTAATGGAGAAAGGGGACATCCTTGCTTAGTACTCTTTAATATCTCAAATGGACCAGATAAATAAGATCCAACCTTTACATAAAAATTGAATTTTCATATAGCTTTTTAATTAAACTAACAAAATTTAAAGAGAAATTATATTTTGCAAAACATTAAATAGGTAAGGCCAATTTAAATATGCAAAAGCTTTATATATGTCAAGGCTTAAAATAGATAGCTCATTCTTTTTTTTTTTTTATTCACTAGGTCTATTAAAGAAAGTAATCTAGTTACATTATCTTGTACCTTTCTGCTTTTAGTAAAACCAGTTTGATCTTCATAAATTAATTCTGGATGTATGTTATTTAATTTATCATCTAGGACATACATAAATATCTTGTAGTCTATGTTCAGTAGGGATATTGGTCTGTATGATGTACATAGGTTGGGTTCTGTACTAGGTTTTAAAATGGGAGATAGAATAGAATATTTCCATGAGGGTGGAATATTTGTTGTGGTTTTGATTTCCTGAAATGTGTTAAGTAAAACTTTGAATATGTTGTCAGGCAAAAGTTTATAACATTCTGAGATTAGACCATCTAGTCCTGGTGCTTTATTTGTCTTGAGATTTTTTGTTATTTCAGTTCTTTGAAAGAAAATGGTCAATCTATATTGTTTTTGTTGTGTTTAGATAACTTCTTCTGAATGTTGTCTGTTAGGAAGCCATTTATATATTATTATTAATATTCTCATAGTGCTTCTTAAAACATAAGGAGATATTTTTTAAGTCTGTAACTCTAATAGTCTGGTTGTTTTTTGTGTATGTAATTTCTTTGATATGATTTCTTTCATTTAAATATTTAGATCTAATCACAATGTTGAGTAAGACTGCAATCTGATTTTTTCCTAAATTTATAGAGATTTTGTGTTGCATGATATCTTGGTATTCCTTATTCAATTTGTAAACATTGGTTAGTGCTGATTTATCATTTGGTATAAGTTTTAGTTTTAGCTCATTAACCTTATTTTGTATGTCTACTAATTTTTTATCCATTCTTTTCTTTTGTTTATATACCAGCTTTTAAGTTCGCCATATAAGACCACCTTTAGAGTGTCTCATATGATCCTATCTGAAACCTCTTCACTGTTATTGAAATCCATGTAATGATTTATTTCATTTAGAAACCATTCTTTAAATCCTTTTACTTGTACTAAGTAAGCAGGTAATCTTTGGCAGAAGTTTTAAAAAAATCAGTGTTAAGTGTTATATCGAAGGTGATAGTGTTGTGGTCGGGCATAGGGCATGATAGCAACACTACATTATCTATTTTGGATAGTAAGGAACTATTTACTATGACTTTATCTATGCTGGTATGTGTGCTGAACCTGTAAGAATAGTGAGAATATTTTAAGGAAGACAGAACTTTTATACAATCAGTGTTAAACAGATTCCTGTCTTTTACATAACTGTTCAGATGCTTTGCTATTTGGGATATTTTGAAGGGCTTAGAGCTTGTAGTATAAGTGAGGGACAAAATACAGATAAAATCACCTGCTAGTAGTATTTAACCTTGAGACCTTGATGTTATAATGTCCAAATGTTTTTTCATGTTTTTGTACCAATGTCTGGCATCTGGTAGGTATTGATGAAAATATACATTTTTTCATTCAGTGTTAGTATAACTAAAGCAAACATACCATCATTGCTTGAATACAAATCAACTATTTCTGGTATTTTTACTGATTTTTCGCATAAGATTAAGACACTTCTTCTCTTATGGTTAAAGTGTGAACTTATCAAAATCTTATAACCTTTGAATGTTAATTTTCTTAGATCCTTTGATAACAAATGAGATTCCTGTATAAACACAAAATCAACTTTAATATTAAATGCTGTCATTTAGTAGAGATTGCTACTTTGAGTAAAACTAAAAAGTGTTTTCCTTGATTCATTATGTTAAATACTGTACTTGAAGCTGTTATGGACAATACAAAAACTCTGAATTCATAAACAATATACATATTAGCAACCTTCTGCATAAACTAAATCCAGGCTTGCTTTGGTCCTCATAAAAGCCACAAATTAACTCTCTCGTGACATCTAGTGACAATTCTTAGCTACTGCAGAATAATAGCAAGCAAAAGGGAAACAGTATATGCACTAGAAGCATATAAAAGGGAAGAGTCAGTTTACAATGCTGTATATACATTGATTATTAAACATTATACAATGACCCCCCCCCATCAATATTCCAAAACGTGCATGCTGATTGGTCAGCATGCCCGTTGTAAATCAGACTTATAGGTAAGTACAAAAGGAAGATCAGTACTGGACAAACCACTCAGGAAGATCTCTGTTGCTTTTTTTAAAGCTATCTCGCTATGTTAAACTCTTTTAACATTGCGAGACACTTTTAAAAAGCAACGGAGATCTTCCTTTCTCCGTTGCTTCCCAACACAGCTCTGATGTACTGAGTAAGCATACGCATGTGCAGTACATCAGAACTGCCGCAGAATACCGGACAGCTGCGGAAGGGCAGCACGGAGGCATTATACAATGCCATTATTTAAGAAAAGTAACTATTTTTTTCTTAAATAATGTCATTTTATAATAGCAATAACCCCCTTCTGGGTGTGGGTAATGCTGGATTTACCCACGGTTGTCTCTGGCCACTCGGGCTTCACCCTCGTGACTAAACCACACCAACCATGGGTAAATCCAGCATTACCCACACCCAGGTGTAGGTTATTGCTTAATTAACTTCTATATGACATACTAGAATTCTTTAGCTAAACAAACTAAATGAAATGGGTTTACTAAACTTAATTATTACTAATTGATATAAATAAATACAGGTATATTATATTATTCAAGAAGAGGAAAAATGCATATAAAACTATCACTGCTAGAAACTAGCTATTTGTAATACTTCTTTAAATATATACACATTACAGATGAATAAATTATTTAAAATAAAACAGGTACTTAGATTTTTTAGATAAAAATAGTTGTTAAATGAGTAAAACACTATTGAAACATCCATTTTTGAATCTGATTGACTGTTGGAGTTCAGTGAAGAGAAACAGGTTCAAAGGTCATGCCTACTTCCTGAAAAATGTTGCAAGTTGTCCCACACAAGTATGGGAGCTATCTGAAGCTGTTAGAAGCTCGAGCTTGTCACAAAAATTGTCAAAACCATCAAAAAAGTGACTAGAAGGGAATTTTATGATAAAGTGAAGACTTTTAAGCATAAAAATGCTCACAGATGTTAAAAAAGCTGTGAGCAGTGTAAAAAGCCATTTTTAAAGCAATAACATGTAAAATGGTGAAATAATAAAAGAAAACAATATAAAACATTAATTATACATACATTTTAGTTATATTAGGTAATAGAAAGATATTATAAAAATATAAATAAATGAAATGTGCATATATATTAATAAAAACCTCAGTACTTTTTAGAATACCTAAATGTAACATATTAAGCATTCCCTTTATTTCTAGTGTTTCAGTACTGCAATACTGGGGTTAAGATAAAGGAAAATGTATACAGAAGAAACAGTGAATATGATATATATATATATTTGTGTGTGTGGGTATATATATATAAGTCTATACTGTTTCATTGATAATATGTATATGAAAAGATTTCAGAATAAAATAATAGATTGCAGTTACATAAAGTCTTAAACCTATTACAACTAATTAAGCAATGTGTATTGTTTGAAAAATTAGCATTGTTGTGAGAAAGATAACAGAAAAAAAGAACGTTACATTACCTTTTGTGCATGGTTCCACATTATTTAAAAGGGAAAAATTCTCAAGGGAAAAGGAAAATGAAGTATATTTACCTGTCTGTAAAATTTATTTTTTCTTTAGTTGTCCATTCATTTTTTGAAGCTTGTCTTTTGCAATTCACTGAAGACTCCATGGGTTCAGGTTGACTTAAACGTTTCTTTTTTTGGAGATAGCTTCCAATCCCCATGCAAGTACGGTAGGGTGCAAGGCTCAAAAAACACACCGAACTCAAATGCCAGCACTCAGTATAGCTCCTGGCTCATTTACACATTTTATTCATATATATCCATATTCTTCAGAAGGAAACACAATAAAAATTACTCAAACCACCAAAAGGTGAAAACAGCATACTGGTTTCAGCATATAGCCTTCATCAGTGCTAATCAAATGTGTTCCCAATACACCACCATTTTATACAACAAAATATGTGATGTCACAACAGTTTTGTTATCATATTACATTTGCTCATTAATCCCAGGGGGAAATAAAGCCCCCAATTTTATTATCCACATAAGTTCCTTATAATTTAAAAGGGAATGCAAACCTTCCTGCTGCATATATTTCTTAGAAATGTTATCAATAATGGTAAAACAATACTTAGCAGTGGGGTGTTTCAAACTATGTTTGTAAAGGGCATTAGTGTTTCTGGCACATCTAATATCACTTAGGTGCTCCTAGATTCTCAATTTAAAAGCCTGTGATGTCTGCCCTACATAGAATGCTGGACAAGTACATTTAACCATATAAACCACCCAATCACTGCTACAATTATCATAAATTAAAATATCAAACACCTTGGAACAATTATGTAAAATAAAAGAATATTGTTTAGGGACAAATTTACAAAAACTGCAATGTCCACAGGGGTGGAAGCCTACTAATTTGCTGCCATCCCATCTTCTTTGTGTATCAAATTGTAAAGTTTTGTTCCCTTTCTTATAGTGATTATTTTGGACATGTGGATGCTTCTTCAAGGATGCCAAAAGTTTTCCTTCTCTCTGGCAGAGATAGTCTTATTCTTGCAGGAAATATTATTTGTGCTTTGATTCCTTTCTTCTTCAATGATTTTATTAATGGGACACATGCTTTTCTTTTGGACATTACAAGGGGTGAAAAGTCATTGTCAAATCTGATGATTTGGTCACCTATTTTCAGTGGAGCAAGGGACAAGGCAGTTCTTAAAACAAGGTCTTTGTCCTGAGTGGAAATAAATTTTACAATGATAGATCTAGGATGGATATTATTACTAGATGAAGGAATTGTGGTTAAAGATGTGTGCCCTCTCTGTTCCAAAGGATAATGCTTCTGGTAGGTTTAAGGTTTTAGGAGTCCAAGAAGTCAGGAACTTAATCATATTGTCCCCCTCCATCTGCTCTGGGATGCCATAGATTATTATATTCTGTTTTCAATATCACCTATATTCTCAGTGAGTCTGGTATTTTTTCAAGGAAGAAAGTCTATGTTCTTCTCTCTTTCTGTTAACCTGCTGTCTTTATCTGTTACAGAGTCTTCAAGTGCAGCAATCTGGACAGTTTGTTGTTTGAAGACATCATTCAATAAATCTATTTGGTAATATCTTCCTTTATATTGTCAGTTTTTAGGTTTAGTTTGTCAATTTTTATCGCCAAATCTTGGACAGTGGTAAAGATTGCCTGTATTTCTTTCTTCATTGGATTTTCTTGGTAGGAGAACTTGGAGTTGCTTATCTTCCTCTATGAGTGTAGTTTCTGTGTCCCTTCTTCTGGATAGCTTGACAGGAAAATATGAAGATTTTTATTTAAAAAATACACCAACATGTAGCTTACAACTTCCAGAATCTAGAGTTGTTGATTTCAGGTAGTTATTGGTGAAATTGGATAATAATTATTGCCAAAAAAGGATGAGCACTGCACAGTTTAAGAATTCTGCTGCTTTCAGCCTGCCATCCAAGCCATGCCCCCAGGGCACTTCTTCATATGTTATCAGACAGGAAAGCAAATGCTGTGCAGACATTTTGGCAACATGCAAAACCATTTTAAACCCCAAAGTTTCATCGAAGTACTTCTGACAAACTAAGGAATGGACTATTAATACAATCAGTTTGCAGGTGCTTAGTTGTCTTCAAACACTTTTATACTTAAAAGTTTCATTTTCCTCTAACAGTTAATTTTGGAAAATAAATACATCTTTGAATCTTCAAATTCCTCTATGCAAAAAGGGGAAATACATGCTGAAAAGCATCATTTCATGAAATAATTGTTTGATAGTACATACATTAAAAAAAGCTTCAAAAATATAATATATTCAATCTGCTTCATGAAAAGAACACCTGTCTTGTCAATCTACATTCGACTACTTTCTCGTTGAATACTTTGCTTATGGACCATATCATACAAAGGATGAAGAATTGTGCAGTGTTCTCAGAATTAGTGCTGACACATGATATCCATTCATTAGGATCACTTCAAGCTTTGTTGCAGCAGTCAGGAAGTAAGGAACATCTTCAATCTAGATTTATTCTATGAATAAGGAGATGCTATTCAATACTTTGCCAAATGGAAAACATAAAAAACAATAAAAAACAAAGCAATGATACAGTCCTGCATTCCTTCTTGAAGATTTACAATTAGGTCAAAGTGGTTGTCTCATGACCCTGAGTGAAAATAATCAATTTTTACTTCAATAGTAGAGGAGTCATGCTTTACTGCTAGGATCTCTAAACAAGTTCTTACGAATCACTGTTAAGAAAAGATAGGTAAGTCACTTAATGAAGAGCAAGTTTTTTGGAATATCGAACCCTGTATAAGCCTGCTTTATAGATAGGTCTTACAACTAAGTAAGTCACTTACATAAAGAACAACTTTTTCACTTGCAGTGAGATCACATTTTTTGGAATCTGGCCTAGTCTTTGAATCACACACTAATGCTGTCAGACCTGATGGTGATATTATTCTCTCTCTAGTGGCCTACACATTGTGGTGGCAAAGGCAACCCCTACACAGCATGCGCACACACACACACACACACACACACACACACACACACACACACACACACACACACACACACACACACACATATCCACCATTAGCAAACAAGTCCCCCACAGCTGTCAGTCACACTCAACCAAAACACTCACCCATTCATTCACATGCACACTCCAATGCTGCCTTGATAAGTTGAATTCTATTGATTCCCTACCTCCTATGACACCTTCCAGGAAGAAAATCACACACACACACACACACACACACACACACACACACACACACACACACACACACACACACACACACACACATTCACACAGCTTCACGGACATGCAAACACACGTCCATGCACATGCACACAATAACACTCACCAACCCCCATGCCTTTTCTGAAGTTACCTGCACTTCAGTTACTCCCATAACATGAATGGGTTACTTCTGTGCTTTTACAGTGGAAACATTTTCCTACATCTGTGAAATTTTATGTGGCTGAGTGATTCTGCTGTGCAAACTTGGAGTAAATGACAAAGCACATGGCTTACCCCAGACTACCACATTATCATGCAGCTCTGCCTCAGAGATGCCCTCTGTGCTAAAACTCTTTTCAGGGGAAACCTCAACAGTAGGGCAGTCTAAGAATCTGAATGGTTTACCATGCTGTAGAAAGGATTCCTCTCTGTGGAAGCCTTTCTGAATCCATCCGGTGATAGTTCACTTACAAGCACACTGGCTATTGGGTGAAGTTTCATTACAAGGAATACAGTATTGTTTTCTGTGTATTTCTCCTGTGCCAGGGAAAATAATCTATCTTGAAGGTAACTATGAATCTTTCAGGCAACTCATTAGTGTGTGCGTACTCTGATGTAGTCATTAATTATAAGAAAGTCCAAGTAAAATAGCTAAGAGGCAAACACAGCATGACTGAAAATCCAGTATAGACAACTATAATCAAAGTGCGATATACTCCGTTTATAAAGAATACTCCGTTTGTAAAAAATAATAAGTTCTGATTTTATTTGGAATGCAACAAGTAAGCACTTTCACATAAGCTTCGTCAGACCGTTAAAATTCAAAAAAATTTCAAACATATCCTTTTTATATAAAATAGTCACATGTTAGTCAATTAAACATTTTTCAATTAGACATTTAAAGGTGCATACTCAAACTAACGATGTTACTAAAATTCCCTTCTTTCACTTAAAGTTAAGCAATCAGAAGGAGTGTAAACTGCTCTCACAAATAATACCTTTTCTATGATAGCAGTAATTTGATGCATACTTGGCCAATTGACAGCTAATTTTTAAACTAATCCAATTCAAGCATGTCCATATATTGTACTGTTACTGAGAATAGTTACAAGAAAATATACGTGCATCATATCTACGTATATTATGCATATAACTTGCTGATTGCTCACTAGATAACATTTCAATTGAAATGCTATGTGAAACAAACAAGAGTCTAAATGTAGGCAAAAGTCTAAAACAGTTGAATCAAAGTATGACTGCGCAGCAGTGCGTGCTTTCAAACCAGAGTTAAAAAATGCAAAAATTATATACATATATGCATATTCTTGTCCAATCTATATTACATCCTAAATCAATAAAAATAAAAATAAAAACAGTTTGAATCAGACAGTGTGCAATAATACTTAGACTGTTGATGCATTCAGTATGCACATCACCCATTCTTCACTACTTCACGTAAGGTCCCCGTGTTAGAGAGATCTGACTAGTGCATGTGGAGGGCGTCTTGATTACCGTACTCCATATAACGGGCATATGCGAATAAAAAATGTACAAGAAACAGTATGGCAATCTACTAGCTATGCAATAGTATATGCATCTAAGGTAGAAATGGACGTATAAATAATACATGCATTCCTATCTAATTTATAAGGCAGCCCAAATGTAAAAACAGTGCAGAGGCACTACCTTGTACAAAGGCACTAGAACTAATTATAAGATCCTGCACCATGGGATCCTACAAATAGTTGGGGGTGCCATCTAATATGTTTTTAAAACCATAAGCAGGACACAAACTGTTTCAATAGCCAAATATAAAAAATGTTTCAATAGCCAAATCTAGAAACAAAGCAAAGGCACTAACTGGTGCAACGGCACTTGAACTAATTATAAGATCCTACACCACGGGATCCATCTAGTATATTTTTAAACCTACAAACAGGACACGAACTGTTTCAATAGCCAATTTCAAGAAATTACATCTAAAAAATGTGTAAGATATATAGTGACAATTAGATCTATGGCGGATCTGAACTCTTCTATTGCTATTATGGCAATGGGATATACGAGGTAAAACTAGTGACCAGGGAGTATGTTATACATATTCATGTCTAATACCACATTCAAAGAAAGTAATAAAATTTTGGATCATATAGCTAGTGTGTATATCAACAAAAGCATAAAGGAATACATAACCTACCCTTCCTATATAATATAACTACCTTACGATTAAGCGTCTGGCTTTTAGTACAGGTTTGATTGATGCTCTCTCATTTAGCCCTTTGCCTTTATCTGCTTTCATTCTCATAATCCAGATGATTTCCTTCTTTTCTGTGTTGTTTCGTATGCTGCCTTCTCTCATTATGGGAATGATATAATCTATAACCATAAATCGAAAAACATGCTCCTGACCTTGTGCAATGATGTGTTTGGCCAAAGCATTCATTGTATAACCTATCCTGATGGCATAAAGATGTTCTCTAATTCTAGTCCGGAGTGCTCTGTCGGTTTTGCCAACATAAAAAGATTGGCATCTCTGACAGACTGCTAAATATACCACGTGGTCAGTGCCACAATCCGCTGACACATGAAACCTGTATTGTTGTCCCATATCTAGATGTACAAAGCTATCTCCTATTTCAATGCATGTACAAAAATTGCACTTACCACAGCAATGAGTATCCATATGAGGGTATTTACTGGCACTCACTGCTGAATGGCACAGCAATCTTCTAAGGTTAGGTTTATTCTTATATTGGAACTGTGGTTTTTTCCTCTACTATGTTCATTATATCCTAATCCATCGTAAGGATGCGCCAATGGCTACTAATTAATTCCATTAGATCTTTAATGTCACTAGTATAGTACATTGGTATTTTTAGTTGAGGTGCAGTGTCTATATGCTGGTGGCGCCAGTGCACCTGTGCTGAATAGTACGGGGATGCTCTATCTTCCCTCAGCTGGTTAATATTCTGTAACCCTGTGTCAATCTCAAATTCTTTATAGCCACGTTTAAGGAGCCTATGTTTAAAAATATTAATTTCTTGTTGATATCCTTCTTATGTCGCATTTAAACGTGATATTCTCATACTTTGTCCGTTAATAATTTATTAAATTTTTATGCAGGGTGCATACTGTATCGATGAGGATAAGTATTTCTATAAATTTTTTCCGAAAAACTCCTGTATTAACATGGGTATTCATTGTCCTCTCTACATACACATCTAAATATTCTATTCTAGTATCTGAAAAGTTAGAAGTAAATTTCAAATATGTGGTCATACTATTCATAGTTGCTATGTGCTATGTGCCTTTCCAGCTCTTCTATTTGTAGGATCCCGTGGTGCAGGATCTTATAATTAGTTCTAGTGCCGTTGTACAAGGTGGGAGCAGTTTACACTCCTTCTGATAAAATTTCAAATATGTGGTCATACTATTCATGGTTGCTATGTGCTATGTGCCTTTCCAGCTCTTCTATTTGTAGGATCCCGTGGTGCAGGATCTTATAATTAGTTCTAGTGCCATTGTACAAAGTGGGAGCAGTTTACACTCCTGATTGCTTAACTTTAAGTGAAAGATGCAAATTGTAGTAACATCATTAGTTTGAGTATGCACCTTTAAATGTCTAATTGAAAAATGTTTAATTGACTAACGTGACTATTTTATATAAAAAGGATATGTTTGAAAAATTTTTGAATTTTAACGGTCTGACGAAGCTTATGTGAAAGCGCTTACTTGCATGCCAAATAAAATCAGAAATTATTTTTTACAGACGGAGTATTCTTTATAAACGGAGTATATCACACTTTGATTATCATTGTCTATATTGGAAT
The DNA here is from genome assembly GCF_019279795.1 of Protopterus annectens. NCBI lineage: Eukaryota > Metazoa > Chordata > Ceratodontiformes > Protopteridae > Protopterus > Protopterus annectens. Next base: position 281,734,683 of record NC_056727.1, read on the forward strand.
TGCAGTCATGCTGTGTTTGCCTCTTAGCTATTTTACTTGGACTTTCTTACATTTTACTATTCGCAAGCCAAGAGGTATTTACTCTGCTGGGAGAGTTTATACATTTTGACATAGTCATTAATTATGTTAATTATGTTAATTAAGAATTCACCTGACATAAACTGGGTTCTATTTCAGTGACAATGTCTTTAGGTAATTGCCAGCAAAGATCTACCACCATCACATAAATTATTCATAAATGGTCCAGCAAAATCAATATGCATCAATATCCACCTGGAAATTTCACTGCATGTAATGGTGCTTATCTAGGCTCCTTCTTTTCCATCTAATATATATATATATATATATATATATATATATATATATATATATATATATCTGTGTGTGTGTGTATGCATGCTTTACACACATTCTCAATATGTCTCTCTAGCTTTACCCACCAGCATACTTTTCAACCTCTTAGTGCAAGAAATGTGGACAAAGCCTAAAATAATGGGGGGGGGGGGGGGCAAAGGCCCAAAAATAGGGACACATTTTAAATATTTTTCATATAAACTTAGAAGTTGCTAGAATAACAGGATATGGGTTAGCACTTATTTTCTGAAGGATATGAAGTCTGAGACTCAAATGTATGTCATTATTTAGTGACTTCAATCCTCAGTGATTTGCCAGAAAACAACACATTTTATTTGGAACAGACCAAACATATGAGGTAAAAATCTGGACACCTGAAAAGGAATGCCCACTAGGCTACTCTTCTACCTAGTGCTTTCATTTAATAATGCCCAGGTGATCTATATGGGTCTCCCACAATACAGCTTTTCTCATTCTCTCTCTTTGGAACAATTACATAACTACCCCATAAGACACAATCTTTTTATAATGAAAGTTTAAGTTTTCTTTGACAAAGCAATTTCAGACTCATTGATATGGGCTGTTGTTGTCCAACGTTTTATCACAAAACTAAACACTCACAACAGTTAACTGCTCAGTCAAATCTATTTTAAAAGGAATGTCCTTCAAATGTTTCTCAGTCAAAGAATCGCTAGAGGTTTCTGCTAACAGAATCGGCATTACTATGACTATGGAAACTCTGTACTCATTGTGATAGTAATAAGCTGACAATATTATAGTTACTATAGGTTCATAAATGCTCCAAACCTATTGAGTCGTGAACATTTTGCCTTGCCAATACACTCCTCCAGGCTGCATCTCCTTTTCCAGAAGGACCATACCATATAAATTCAGGAGTAAGTTTATGGATACTCATCCAGTACTTTAGGTTATGCTTAAAGGACATTTCCGAGTTGTACCACTTAATGTTTGCTGCTGTAACTATAAGTAAACCCTTGTGCTAAACACAAAATATGGAGAGCCACTAAAATGAGTTTCCTACACAGAGGTACTGATGGAATTTTTTCATTCCAACAATGAAAGCATGTACTTATTTCCCTATATGAGAATACATTCTCTCAGCAGAAAAAAGGGTTCTTGATATGTATCCATTTGGTTTCTCATTTTCTGAAGGCATGTCATGTTGAATTTCTGCAACCATGTCACAAGCTGTGGCATGAAAGCAATATCTACTGGCAATTCTTGATCATAATGTTCCAACACCTCATTGTAAGGCAGCATTTTCTGAATAAATTTTTTCCATGTCATTTCCACTATCAAAACACATTGTCCTTCAGCAACCTATACTGAGGAGCTAACGCCAGGCTGTGCTTATGCACAAACATTCTACAATAATTAACCAAGCCAAGAAACTCCTGTAACTCTTTCACGAATGGGGAGAGAAATGCATCATGATTGACTTTCACCTTCTGTGCAGGATGCCATATTCCTTGTCAGTGCATCTCAGATATTCTGTCTGAAATTTGTGTACTCACATTTTGAAATTTTTATTCTGAGTTCATAGTTTCATTGAGATACATACTTTCTGTCACCCCAGTAATCAACAAATCATCCAGTTAGATATCTATTTCCAAATCCTTCTGTGATGATGTGAGGTATTGCCAGCTATGCCAGGAGAAATAGGGCAGTAGATGTGTAACATATGCCAGCACAGATAGCTGGAGATTTGTAAAGAATTATATGTTATTTGTATATCAAACTGATTTGTGCAGATGTTTGTGTTCAAAAGTGTATTTGTAAAGCTGCTTGTGTTAAAAATGTACTGACAGTGGGTCCTGATGGACAGAAAGAAAAATGCACCCGTATGTCAGACTATATGATAACTGATGAAATTAATATTGCAACAAGGATATTAGAAGAAATGAGGTTAATTTCTGTCCAGCTAACTTTGAAAAATAGTTTGAAATTAAATTACCTAGTAGGCCAAAAGATTGTATCTTACAGTTCTGATTGCAGCCAGAGACAAAATGTCTGTGAATACAAGGATTACAAATCCTTGTTGCATTGTCTAAAGCAGTGAACTAATTGCTACCCTGGAGGGGTGAAAGTTTTGAAATGGTTTTATGGCTTCCAGATGCTATGACACATCTTAGCAAAGTTCTATCTTTGTGTATGGTAACACATCTGTGCTAAATCCTGACATCCTCTAGTAAAGGGGGGTAGTATGGGAACCAGAAGTCAAATGACCAGATGTATATGATGTCATTCTGTAATCCATCATTGAAATGATGTTTTAATACTAGATGAGGCAGAAGTCTCATGGCAGTCTGTTTTTGAAACCTGACAAAGAAGAAGCACTCACCTATTTCACCTTGCCTTGTTCTAGTAAGCTACCAGGTAATAGTAATTTTTTAGCTCAGTCTGGAAAATATAGTGAGAATTATTAAGTACTGTTTTTCTTTATTTGTGTGAATCTATTCATCTGCATTATTTTAATATTTCCCATGACTGAAACTCTGGTGTTTATTATAAAAAATATTCCACATTTTCATGTTCTTTTTTATTTATTATTAAATATATTTAAGCTCTTCATTGTGGCTGGTTCTTTAGAGAATATTTTAACCTGTAAGAGTACTTATACTTATTTGGTGACTCTGTGGCCACTCCTGAAAGCCTTACTGCATTGGTCAAACACTATCATTTGTATTAATACTAATTTCACTCAGTATAATTGGATACCCTTGTAAGAGCCTTAGAGCATCTGGCTTTGGAGTGTCTGATGGCAGTATAACTACCTTATAGTCAGGGCAGAAGGGAACATAGCTAGGAAATCTGTGCCAGACTTTCTACGGTGTGTGTTTGTGTGCTTGTGTGTGTGCAAATGAAATCTCCAAGAGTGTGTGTGTGTGTGTGTGTGTGTGTGTGTGTGTGTGTGTGTGTGTGTGTGTGTGTGTGTGTGTGTGTGTGTGTGTGTGTGTGTGTGTGTGTGTGTGTGTGTGTGTGTGTGTGTGTGTGTGTGTGTGTGTCAGCTGCTTGGAGCAGAGAGACAAACCAATGGTTTCACAGAGAGGGTGCTGAAGGACTTGGCTTGGACACTCGGCTGAGAACTCAACTCTACAGCTGTGCCTGGACTGACAGAGAGAGAAAGAGAGAGAGAAAGAGTGGACCCAGCCCCCAAGACTTAGTGTGTTCCCTGTGTGGTCTCAAGTGAAATTGTGTTTGATGCAGAGATCTGCATCTGGAAATACTGTGTGTATCTATTTTTGTTCCGGTGTCAGGGGTGAGGATTCAGGCTCATTGATTAGTGGCCCAGATGAGTGAATGTCACATATTGGTGAGCAATGGTGTGGATATTAATTGAACTTCTGTAGCCTGTAGGCAGTTTTTACTGAAGGTGGGTGTGCTCCCAGAAGCCACAAGGTAAACATACAGAGTTTTATTTTCACACCAGTTTTATTTATTTATTTATGTATTTATTTATGTATTTTTGTTAGTTTAGCTTTGTCAGGGAAAGCAGGGAAAGACGTCAACAGAGGATTATGGCAAGCTGACAAAGAACTAGTTGGCCAAGGTGTGCGAAGCCAAAGGACTGGTGCATTCCAGCCTGACTAAAGATGAAATGATTTCAGCCTTAGTCACAGCTCAGATCAACAACTAGGAGGATAACCAGTCTGGTGATAGGAATTTGCAGCCCTCAGAAAGAGGACAGTTCACATTTTCATCTGAGGACTTAAAAGTCCATCTTGAGTTAAAGAGACTTGAACTAGACGCCAAACATCTGAAACTAGAATCAGTGGAGAGATTGCTCTGTTTGGAGACTGAAGAAAAAGAGAGACTGTGTTGTTTGGAGACCAAAGAACAGAAAAGCACCATCAACATGAGAGGGAGATGCTGACTCTTCAACCAGAGTGTGGAGATAATGGGGAAGGGAATAACCAAACCACAGAAGCAATAAAAGTCAGTACATTTCTTCCACAGTTTACCGAGGGTTATAAGTTTGATAGTTTTTCATATATTTGAAAGAGTATGTAAACAGCATAATGCTGACCAAGGGCTCTGGGTATGGTTCCTGACCACCTTACTCCATGCTAAAGCTGTAACTGCTGTTTCTAAATTGTCTAATATTGATTGTTTAAACTATGATAAAGTAAAATATTGTTTATTAGAATGCTTTAAGTTAACACTTAAAGCTTACAAAAAAAGTTTTATGAGCATAGCCACAAGGCAGATGAAAGCATATGTGATTATATTGCTGAGCTAAGCACTTATTTTCATAGGTGGGTGAGTGGGTGTCAGGTCACTACTTTTGAAAGGCTGGCAGACCTTTTGGTGGGGGAACACAACCTTAGCACTTTGCCTGAGGACATGAGAATCTGGTTGGCAAACTGGGAGTGTAATTCTGCAGATAAGCTGGGGAAAAAGGGGATCTCTACTTAGCAAGCAGGTTTTATTACTGCAGAAGAAGTGGAAACCCAGTACTGCATGCACATGGATATAAGGGAACCCATGGTGGGCAGCCAATACCACCTAAACAGAGTGCACCAGTAACAGGGGAAGCCACTAGTTCAGGTACTCAGATAGGATCAAGGGTTAGATGTTTTAAATGTAACCAGTGGGGCCATGTATCATAATATCATATAGATATCCACAGAAGCAAGGTGGGGAACAAAAGGTGGGAGAGCAGCCAGGAAGTGGAAATAACAGTATGCCAGTAGTAAATTGTTTGGAGACAACAGGAACACCAAACTATCACTGGAGTTTATATCCTGTCTTGGTGAATGGTAAACAGGCCACTGCTAAGAGAGACACAGCCTCTGACATAACCATTGTAAAGCCTGCAGTGGTTAAAGAGGAGCAATACTTGATTGGGCAGTCCACTCCAGTCAGAGCTTTAGGAGGGACCCATTCCAAATGCCTTTGGTCAGGGTTCACCTTGACAGGGTGGGTGGAAAAAGAAGCAAACAAGTGGGTGTATTTGAGGATATCCCTGCAGATGTCTTGATAGGGAATGATTTTAATAATGCAGTACCTTGTGTGCATACAATTACATGCAGTCAGGCTTGGAGACAGGCATGTAGGTCTGATAGCCTGGGGGAGACCCAGACAGACCCCACACCTGAAGCCAGGGCTGGTGAGGTGGCTGTTTCAGAGAGGGGGCTACCCTGTAGCAGGGAGCCTGAAGGTGAGCCACAGCTGCTGGTAGGTACTGATGCTCCCTTGGACAGAGTGACTGCAAGGCAGAGGTGAGTGGTTGTCCCCAGGCTGACAGTGAGGCACCGCTGTCAGAGGATACCAGGCTTGCTGTGGAAAGGGAGCTGGGAAGGGTCACAAAGATAGAATTAAGACAGGCTGAGCTCTTAGACCCTATGTTATGAGGCTTGAGGGAGATAGCTAGTGAGGCACCTGATTCTCAAGGAAAAGAGGAATCTTTATGCTGGAACAAAGGGTTACTGTATAGAGACCGGATCCTGGTAGTGTCCAGAGCCTACCCTTTGGGACTTCTAGCCATAGCCCATGACATTCCTTTTGCAGGTCATGTAGGCATAAAGCATACCCAGAGACATATTATGCAGAACTTTTATTGGCCTGTGATTGCAAGGGATCTAACAGGGTACTGCATGACCTGTGAGTAGTACCAAAAAGTAGACAAGGCAGGAGACAAAGTCAAAGCTCCTTTGATGCCTTTGCCTGTGATTGAGGAACCATTTCAGAGGGTAGCTATGAATATTGTGGGATATCTGAGTACCCCAAGTTCCACAGGGAAGAAGTATATCCTGATGGTAATAGATTATGCTATTAAATACCCAGAGGTGGTGGCACTGTCCTCCATCAAGGCAGAGAAGGTGGTAAATGCTTTGTTAGAGATTTTCAGCAGAGTAGGTTTCCCCAAGAAAAATACTGATTGACAGAGGTGCCAATTTCATGTCAGACTTGCTGGCTTGCCTGTGGGAGCGCTGTGGGGTGAAGCACCTAAAGCCTGCCCTGCCACCCCCAAACTAATGTTTTTTTGGAGAGGTTAAACTCCACACTAAAGATCATGCTCTGGGTATTTGCAGACCAGTTTAAGTGAGAGTGGGGCAAATGTTTGCCCTAGCTGCTGTTTGCATACAGAGAGGTACCACAGGAATCCACTCAGCATTATGAGTTTCAGTCAAGTGAGTTTTAGTATTTTGAAAATTCGGTATTATGGTCTCGGTCAAATGAAATTTCAGCCGTATGAAGTAGACACACATATATATATATATATATATATATATATATATATATCTACACACACACAAACACACACACACACACATACACACATATATATATATATATATATATATATATATATATATATATATATAAAATACTAAATGATATGATATTTTATGGCAATAAAACATATTACTGATTTGCCACTGTTTTGTTTACCATAACATCCTGCTGGAAGCGACAACAGGAAAAATCAAAATATTTAACAGTATGACATAAATATTTATGCAACACCTACCTACATTAAGTTTTCAGCATGTAGGATATGATTTCTATCCAAGAATTCAAAAAGCACACAAACAAAATAACAGCAATATATTTTACCATGGCGGGGTCATATCCCTGTACCCAGTAAGACAGTAGAATGAGAGCCATTCTTTAGTTTCCTCATATCTTCATACAACTAGTTTAGTTTGCTGAAGACTGACACCAAACAATAAACAAACTACCATGGCTTTACTACAATGGATGACACATTAGCATCACTGACATGTTAATTAGGATAATGCAACCATTAAGTAAAAAGTATGCATGTCAAAGAACTGGAGAAAAATATCTTTCTTCTCTTAAGGTGTGCATCATTTCATTTTTTTAAGTCTTTGGACAACACCCAATGGTTTTAAAATATTTGCATGCAGAAGAGTAGTTTGATTTTCCACAGGGACTGCTAACAAAATTGTATGAATGGCACTATTATTTGCAGGTTTCAATTGCATGCATACTTTTCATAAGTAAACCAGCTTTAGGAAGTTCCTTGTTTGAATAGCAGATGCAGTTACACAGGTTTCCTTCTCCTGTTTTATTTCATATGACTTAATCTGGATACAGAAATTTTTGTAACGCAGTAGACACACAGATGTGAAGTTCAAGCTGAATAATCCATTGCATGTGAGTGTGGCCTCTACTATGCAAACTTGAATGCGGATAACACAAAACACATTTCATGAAAGCCTTAAACACAAAACAGTGATTCATCCTATACAAAGCATATGGCAAAAGCTTGATTTCAAAGTAAATAATAAAAAGTATGCCAACCAAGGGCAAGCCTCATAGGACCCGAATTCCACTGCACTCCAGATTTAACATAACAAATAAGAGGTTATAGACCCTCTGAGAATGCTCTAATTAGAATTAAAGACTTTGTTAACATATGATTAAATGTACAACATAGGTAGCCCTTTATTCTTTGGATTAATCACAAGCCCTATTTATTTGTTTATTTATTTATGTGTGTGTTTATTTATTGAATTTATTTTGGTTATGCCTCTGGTGGATGTCTTTGAAAATGTGACCAAGGCCACTGATGAGGTCAAATCTGTGCACACAGCATACCATGATTTGGCAAAAGCTTAAAACACAATCCCACATTCAGGCATTATCGATAAACTTAGCAAATTGAATGAATACCACTTCATTGTAAGATGGGTTACCAACTGGCTCATGAACTGAACAAACGCTATCAAAGTGGATGACTCCACATCAACCAGCAGACCTGTTACCAGCAGGGTACCACAGGGGTCAGTGCTGGGCCCCCTATCGTGTGGTATATACTTCTCAGACGTTCAGGTCAAATCTAAGGGGTTGTGGCTGACCAAGTTTGCAGATGATTGCAAACTAGATGCAACCAATGAATTGCCAAATGATGTCAGTATACTCCAGGAGAGTCTCACACAGACCAACGACTATTGTATTAGTCACGGTCTCAAATTGAATGCAGAGAAATGCATGATCATTCCCTTTGGCACAAACAATGTCCCTTCACACTATCAAATCAAAAACAGTACCCTAAGTACCCATGATGTGATAGGTGACCTGGGATCACAAATTCAATGTGACCTTAACTTCAACCACCATGTGTCTACTGTAGCAAGGAAAGCTTTCTACGTAGCACACTTGATTAGTAAAGGCATCGCCTTGAAAGCAAAAGCAGTTATAGCCTCCCTATACTCAACATTTATCCATCCCATAATTGAGTATAATGCCCTGTTCGGCATCTACCGTATTAAGCACCTGCAGCAATTAGAGAGACCTCAGAGGTTTCTAACAAAGAAGATCAAGGGGCTCCAGCATGTGCCTTACACAGACCGACTAAAGTGCCTGTCACTATACCCCATATAATATAGATTTCTTAGGGGAGACTTATGCTTGGCCTACAGAGTAACTCAAGACCAAAACCTAATGAACTTGCTGCATATCTGTAAATCAAATGGACTAGGGCTACTTGTTCCAGGGACCTAAATATAGCCTGCAACTTAAATAGGACATGCTGGAGGGATGATTTATCTCCCAGCAACTGCATCTTTGGAACAGGCTACCAGTTGATGTGAAACAGAGCACCTCTATGACACTGCTCAAGAGGAACCTGGACATATGGATGGGGCATCTTAAATTCTTACTGGGGATAGCGCCACAACTCTCCTGGACATGGGCATTCATCACTAACTGCATTCTTAGGTATTGACTAGCATTTCTATGGTATTGCATTGGGATAAAATGGCTAGGCTTAAAATGATCTCCGGATCGATAGCCTAGTAATCTGCTATGATCCTATGATTCTATGAGATGAATACAGTGTAAATTTAGGTTAACAACAGGATCTGGAATTAAGAGATACACATAAAATATAGCAGTAACATAAGAGCACAGCTTACATACTACAAAAATACTAATAGAGGTTATGTACAGTAAATATGTAAGCACAGGCTAGTGTAGGCTTATAACAGTTCATCAAAATACAGTTCATCAGATCATACATCAATGAATGAAATCCCACTTAAATACTGATGCACAAAACTATACAAAATAAAAAAGGGGTAAGGAATAGAAAAATATACTTTCCTCCAAGAGACAAGAATACAGGCCACTATTGTTAAGGAATCACTGCTATTTAATATAATTAACTGTGAGACTGTTGTATCTCGGAGAAATATAATATCTCACACTTTATGATGATCTCAGAGATGGAGTTCATTTCAGACAAAGCAGACATTTCTTTAGAATTTGGTCATGTGTGTTAGATGAATCAAACAGATGAGAAAATGTGTTTGGCAAATAAACTGTATACAAGTTGTAGATATCAAACCATCCACACACCCATTGCAGTCACCATCACCAGCAAGAGATACATACAGCTGATTACTTGAAGAAAATATCCTAACACAATAGCTGGATTCTTCACATTAGATTACATTAGGCTGTGTTATTTTCCAGGATGAAACAAAGGGTATTCATGAAAGTGAATCTGGTAACTACCATAGTGGCCATGAGGCAATGTTACAACTGCCTCATGTACACAGACAACCCTCTCCTCCTACCACCAAACACTAATATATGTGAGAGATGCAATTATACAGTCAAACTGGAGGTTAAGCTCTCTCAACCCAAGACTGGAACTGACTGTCAAGAGGAGAAGGGAAATACTGGCATCACACCATCAGTCTCACATAGACCCATTAAACCAGCACCGGCAAAAAACACACATAAATACACGAAAACATACACGGAGGCTCTAAATAAAAATCTGCAAAACCAACAGAGCCCTCTAAAGCAAACATCCAAGCAACCGCCACCCCCCAACACAAACCATGAAACACATACTTCACAAAACCAGTGTGCCACACAATCATAGCCCTTAAGGCAAAATAACATACCCAACACACTAGTAATAGGTGACTCTATAGTCAAGCACACTTATGTCCTACTAACTAGGCTGGACAAGGAGAAGGTTACAGTTAGCTGCCTGTTGGGTGCCAGGATCCGCCACATAACACAAGCACTCAGGTCACTCCAGAACAGGTACAAAGACGACTCTGTCATTCTCCATGTTGGTGTGAATGACCTGAGATGTGCTTCCCTGGACTACATGAAAAGAGACATGGGAGAGCTCTCTGATCACATAGCCCAGGCCAGTATGACCCTGACCCTGAGTAGCATCCTGCCCTCATCTAGAGGTATGTCACATTATAAAGATAAAATGATGGGTTTCTGGTGTCATTCAAAGGGGCTCCAGTGTCTGTCAGCCTGGAATGACATGCTCGACAAGCCATGCTGCTTCACTAGAGATGGCTTGCACCTGTCACCCTTAGGCTTTTAAATACTGGCCAAGGCTTTTGCCACCCCCATAGTGCCTTTTTAGGCAAGGCTCAAAAGACAAACCCACCACCGTAAATAGCACAAGTAAGCAAAAACTGAGGCTAATGCTACTCAATGCCAGAAGTCTAAACCTCAAAATGCATGCACTCGAGGCACTCCTCAGTATGGGGAACATCGATATCTGTGCAGTAACAGAAACCTGATTTAAGGCTCCAGAGAGCAGCCCAGCACTATCACGCTATAACTCATACCATACTTTTCGGCCACAGAACCTGCACCAAAACACAAAAGGTGGGGGTGTATGCATATTCATCAAGGATATCCACACCTCCAGGTTAGTGGTGCAGCACAATGCCTCAGAGATCATACATGTGCAACTAACAATGGGCAAAACTGTAATTCAAATTGTAACTTGCTACAGATCACCCACCATGACCCAGGACCCCATTCCATGTTTCTGGAGACACTGAAAAATATGAAAGTCCTACCAAAACCCTAATATTTGGTGATTTCAATTACCCAAACATTAACTGGGAGAACTACTCAAGTACTAACTCCCTTGCTCAACACTTCCTAAAATGTATAAACTCAAACGCCCTTGATCAACTGGTCAACACCCCCACCAGAGGTGACAACATATTGGACCTGGTCATCACCAACATGGGTGACCGGTGTTCCACACCGGAGGTCAACCCCTCACTGGTTAGATCAGACCATAGACTAATCACTCTGGACATCCACATTCCTCCCCCACCCCCATTCAAGGAAACCAACGTGAAAAACTTTTCAAAAGCAAGCTTCATGTTACTCAAGACCAAGGTAGAAAGGTTCACAGCCCCCATGCTAAAGGACAACGCTGTCCAAGCTGCTGAATCCCTTACAAAGGCACTCTATGAGCATGTGCAAGAATGCATGGATCGTGCTATCCCAAAAACCAAGACTCAGTCCTCCAAGTAAAGGAAACCAGTCTGGTGGATCCCTGCCATAAACAAGCTATACAATAGAAGGAGGAAACTAATACAGAAAAGAGTAAAATCCCAAGAAGGAAAGACATCCCTGATCAGTATCAGCAAGAAACTATTTTCCCTCATAAAATCATCCAAGGCTAGCTTCAAAAGAAAAATTGCCAAGGACTTCAAAGATAACCACAAAGCATTCTTCAGCTATGTCAAGAACCTAAGTGGAAACTCTCAGATCTGCTCTGAGTTCAGAATGGCACAAAATACACTGAACTGACTGATATTGCCAACATTCTGGCAGACAGGTTTAGTGCAAACGTCACCCCCTTCTCACCCCCTAAAGCACCCATAACCATACCAGAAGAATGTAGAACCCCAGCAATCACTGACACACAGTTTAAAATAGCCCTATCCAAAGCCAAAAACACAGCTTCAATGGGACCGGATGGTGTCCCAGGCTGTGTCTTACACAAGCTCCAAAATGAACTAACCCCTCACCTAACCACACTGTTCAAACTCAGCCTCTCTACACACCATGTACCCATAGAGCGGCGCACAGCAACAGTTATCCTGCTCCACAAAGGTGGAGCCACAACAGACTCCAGGAACTATCGCCCTATAAGCCTGACTAGCCTGGTCTGCAAGGCTATGGAGTGCATCATCATGGAACTCATTAACAAAGACATTGGGAACCTACAAACATTGGACCCTACCCAGTTTGGCTTTGTTAAGGGCAGAGTATGCCTCCTAAACCTGGTGGACTTCTTTGAGACAGTTACCAAGGCTTTAGATGAGAAAAAGGAGGTCCACACAGCCTATCTAGACCTTGCAAAGGCTTTCAACATCATTCCCCATTCTGGTATTATAGACAAGCACACCAGCCTGAACATAAACCCCTACATCATGAGATGGGTTGCCAATTGGCTCATGGATAGAACTTACACGGTAAGAGTTGCAGGCTTTAGGTCCCACTGGAAACCGGTTACAAGTGGCATCCCCAGGGCTCAGTCCTGGGACCCCTGCTGTTCGGTATATACTTCTCAGAGGTACAGGCAAGCACAGGACTATGGCTGACCAAGTTCACAGATGACTGCAAACTGGGGGCCATAACTGACTATCCGGCTGATACAGACATCCTCCAGAAGGGTCTCACTGAGACAGATACCTGGTGTCAAAATCATGGCCTCAAGCTAAATGCCAAAAAGTGCATAGTCATCCCCTTTGGAAAAAACAAAGTACCCATGAACTACCACATACATGATAGTCCCCTAAATAATAAGGGATCTGGGAACCCAAGTAGATAGTAATCTCTCTTTTGACAATCATATTGCCAAGGTGGTTTGAAAATCCTTCTATGTGGCCCACCTAATCACAAAAGGGTTCGCATCTAGAACAAAAGAGGTTATTGTGCCCCTCTACTCATCACTCATCAGACCCATCATAGAGTACAATTCCCCATTTGGGATGTACCTTACAAGACACCTGCAACAGCTGGAAAGACCACAGAAATACCTCACCAAGAGAATTACTGGCCTCAAACAGATGCCCTATGCAGCCCGACTAAAGAAACTCCAGCTGTACTCGGTTGCATACAAGGCCATGTCCAACCCAGAACTGATGGACATGTTCCACCTGAAAAAAAACAAATCCCCGAGAGCGACATGCTCTAGGGATCTAAACCTCACTACAGCAATAAATAGGACATGCTGGAGGGATAGATTCCTGTCCCAGAGACTCCCCATGCTTTGGAACAGGATTCTAGTCTACATAAGGCAGGGCCCCTCACTAACACTGTTCAAGAGACCCCTTGACGAGTGGATGGGAAACAGAAAATTTACCCCAGGGATCACTGCTGTGGCTCTGCTGGACAGAGGCACAGGGAACTAATGACTCTGCTGGACAGAGGCACAGGGAAATAATCTAAGGGAGCGGCAAAAGCCAACACATTCTGGCTAGGCTTATAGATGCCCTTGGGCAGATAGCCTAGTACTTACCTATGAATCTATAAACCTATAGTAGTAAATAAAACTACCATCCTATCCCTTCATCCCATACTCTTAAGAATAACAGTTTACTCGTCCAAGCATTGTTGAGTTCGGTCACTGTTTTCTGCCATACTAATTGTTCATTTGTCATCTTTTCTTTGAAATAATTTCCCAGAGTATCTTTTGGACTACCTGCATTGTAGGTTTAAACTGTGTACTTTGCATTCTTTCCTTAAAACAATAGATACAAAGTTTTTATTTATTTATTTATTTATTTTTATTCCATATGTCAGATTTCTGATGCAGACAATGCACCATTTTTGCCCTCCACTGAATTTCCTCATTCCATTATGTAAACGAAGTTTCCAGAATAGAGCATGGTATTCCTGATGGTGTTACGGTTCTATTAATGATTACATCACATTCTTTTTTTCCATGAATGCTGCATTTTCCTAGTCATCATAGCATTCTCTCAGACTCTAGAAGCCTTTTCACAATTTACTCATATTTTGGTCATCTGATAGGACTATACTCAGGTTCCTTTCCTTATCTCTTCATGCTGTGTCTCTACCAACTCATCAGCACACTTGCATAATTCTTTCCTGATTCAGTACTTTGTATATTAGTTCCAAATTTCAGCTGTCACAATTAAGAACAATCCCCAATTTTTTTGTCAAAATATATTACTTTTGTATATTATTTTCTAATTATCCTTATCTTTTTATATCTTCTTTTCTAACCATTCTGTTGCATAACTTTGTGCCATCAGCAAAAAATAAGTGAAGTTTTCCTTTTAGACCACCTGTAACATCATTTTAAAGATATCTTAATGGAGCAGAACTGGGCCTAAATCCTGTGATAGTTTGGACTGATTACCATACCTTCGTATAAAGGAATTTGAACTCCATTACTTTACCCCTTTACATCCTATTCCATAGCTACTATTTTACTAGTTATACCCACATCAAACCTGTCTAATTTTTAATTGACTCTTATGCAGTACCATGTCAAACACTTTAGTAAAGCCTAATCAGGCCACATTCACTGCCCCTTTCCGAATTAATGGCCTAGTTATGCTGACATAAAATTACATTAGACACACACAGCATGACATTCTTGTAGTTCATCATCCATACTACCTTTGATTCTATGACACACAGGCTCCCAGATATTTTAAAATGTTTTCTCTCCTCCAGGTCTGGTTCCAAAATCTTCTTTGTAGCAAATGCTGAACTAAAAAATTGACAGTTTCTAGTCTTAGTTTGCTTCTTCTCTAGTAACGAAGAATTATATCTGCTCTGTTCCAGTTGTAAAAAGAAAGGAACATTACCTTTTTCAACGATTTATCAAAAAGTTACTGTTATTGCTAGTTTTCCATTATGGATGTGATGCTGGCTAATTTCATTCCTTCATTTCCCTTCTTAATCCTGAGCAAAATATACTTCCAGAAGGCCTGCTTTTCACCTTCTTCTGCTATAACCTCATTATTTTTTTTTATTTTCAGTATCATTCCCCTTGTCTTTCCTTGGTTCCTTGGATTTTTCTTTTTTTATGGAATCTTTTGATTTCTTCTCTGTTTGGGCCTTTTCTTTACTGACTTCCCTCCTCTCTTCTATTTGCAGTTGCTCCACTTTCTTCTCTTCCTCCTTCTGCAGTTTGTTACACTTTTTAAACAGCAAATGCTTCTTCTCACCTTTGAGTTCAGCTTATTTGAGAATCAGTGTTTTTTAGTTTGGTTGGATTTACTAATTAGTTTCTAACACAGGTTCACTGTGTCTTTGATGACAAAGGTGTATACTCTCTTATTCTTCTACCCCCTCCTTCATGCCTGCAGGTTATAGCTCTTCTGATGTACTGTCCCATTTTGCCAAAGTGTGCCTTTCTGATGTCTAGAACCCTCACTTCTTTTTTTTTTTTCAATAATTTTTATTTTTATTTTTACATTAATAAATGTCACAAATAAAAACCATCTTACAACATGACCATATATATATGTTATACACTGATGTCAAATACCACAGGATATAGGTCGTACAACATATCTACACTATGTACATAGATGCTTTCACTGTTAGTTCCACAGTTATATAGACAGTATATACATTCGTAATATCCAAGTTATTATTTAATATCTGAACTTGTATATGTTCTTTGGTTCCATTATAGTGTATTTCTAAGTTGTGTGATGAATTATGCTAATATAATATTAAAGGTTTGTTCCCAAATTTCTCTGGATTTCATGTTTTTGTTTCTTTTATCTATTACTATTTTATGAGCTAAAAGGTGTTGTATAGCTACTTGTTTAAAACCCTCCCAAGAGATATTTATCATATGTAGCCATTTAAAAGCTATATACAGTTTAATTAGTAGGAAAATTGTTAAAAGTATATTTGCTTGTTTAATTGGTATGTTGGGTGGGAGAATGTGTAATAGAGTGAATTCCCAAGTTAATGTTGATGTTTGATAACCCGTTTTTTGTAATTGTACCTTGAGAGAGTTCCAGAGTTTATAGACACATTTACAGCTCCAAAATACATGGATTAAGTCAGCTATCTGGTCCTTACAATGTGGGCAGAAAGGTGATTTTGATGTGTTAAATTTGTGTAGGATTGCAGATGTAAAATAAGCATTCTTAATTGATCATAAGCTGAGTGTATGCTAACTTTTTGAGGGGTATAATCTTCAGTGTTAAATTGATTGCCTGGCTTATTTGCTGATCATCTATGGATGGTTTAATTTTTCTCCAGTAGTTAGAGAAGAGGATGTCTTTCTGGTATTTGATTTCATTTATCATTTTATATGAATTAGTAATAGTTTTCTTTGTTGTGATAATAGTTTTCCAAAACCTGCTACAAGTTTCTATGTCACTATTGGTCATAGTAACATTTTGGAGGTAACTGGAACACAGTTATTTGATTTGTTTTAGAATTATTATGTGTGATTTAGGGAGGTTTAAGTTGGTCCTCATTTCTTGTACTGAACAGTTAAGGTAGGGATAAATATCTTGGATTGTTTTATCTTTCAGTCTGGGAAAAGGTCATCAAAAGTCCAAGCAAAGGAAGGAAACAAAATTAGGATGAATAAAATTTATGAATGTAATACATCCTATATATATAGTGACATCAATTAATTAATCAACAATCAATTAACTTGTAATTACATCTTTTTAAAGCACAAACACATTGAATATTTATGAAACAAAATTATTATCAAATGAATAATTCAATCAAAACTAATAAACTGCAAGCTGAAAGAACTCTATTTCACCCCATATATATAATATACTATTCTATTACATTAAAATACTATCCTAATTTAAAGTGCTATTATATTTATTTTTTTGTATATTAAATATTCATCATTAAATATATAAAATACAATATTGCAAATTAGCAAAGCAAATTAATATAACCTTTGGTTAATGAAAACACAAGCAGATTTTTTTGATGTTTTTGTGATCGAGGTTGTGTTTTTGTCGTTGGTGTTTAGTCTGGGAAAAGGGACTAATCTTATTGTTTATTTTTAAATTTGGGTTTTTATGAAGGGGTTGCAGTATTGTCATGGCTTGTCTAAGTTTCAAGAACTGAAAGAGTTTTTGCGCTAAGTTGATAGAATGCTTTAAGGGCTCTATAATGTTATAAGTTTGTATTTCTTTCTGCTTCAGGAATGGAAGCGCTTTGGGATTGAAACGAGCTAGATTGTCACCCAAAGAAGAGACCAATTTTCCATTGACGGGTTATGTTCAGCTATTCTTAATATTCTGTTAGTGTTAATGATTGAGTAGTACATTTTAAAATCTGGTAGATTTAGTCCTCCTTTGCTTTTGGGGAGTGTTAATTTTGGATAGGAGATTCTGTTTTTTTTGGGGTTCCCATATACATTTTGTTAGGAAGTTATGAATTTGTTTGAAGAATTTATTATGTATTGTTGTCTGTGATGTCATGAATATATACATTAGGCTAGGTAAAATGTTCATTTTGATTATTGATACTTTGGCCAAGAATGGTAGTTTTAGGTTGTTCCATCTTTTACAGTCTTGCATTATATTTTGTCATTTAAGGTTTACATTGTGTTGGTAGAAGTCTTTGTTATTCTGGAAAAAGGTGATTCCCAGGTATTTAGTTTCTTCTTTTATTTTTATTGTGTTTAACAATGGTATTAGTGAGATGAGTGTTTTTAGGGAGAAAATATTATTTTTATTGCGGTTTAGTTTGTAGTTAGACATAGTCGAGAAATGTTCAATTGCAGCTATTATTTTGTTTATATCTGAATTTGGTGTAGTGCAGTATATGTTCAGATCATCCGCAAATGCAGTGAGATATATTTTGAAGTTGTGTATTGATGGATGATTGTGGTATGTATTTTGTTTAATGTATAGAAAGAGTGGTTCTAGGTATAGGTTAAACAGGAAGGGTGATAATGGGCATCCTTATCTTGTTCCATTTTTTATTAGGATACTATTTGACTAAGTTTTATTTATATATAGAGATGTGTATGGGTTGCTATAGAGAGTTTGGATGATCTGAATGAAGTTACTGGGTATATTAAAGTAGGGTAGTATTTGGAGTAAGAATTCTAGATTAACCCTATCAAATGCCTTGTGGGCATCCACTACCATTGTGTAGATGTTGATATTGTATCGGTTAGCGTAGGATATTAGTGCATCTAATGTTAATGTATTGTCACTAGCCTGTCTATGTGGTGTAAAACCGGATTGTCCTGGGGAGATGATTTTCTCTATCAGATTGTTCATTCTGTTTGCAAGTATAGAGGTAAATATTTTCGTATCTATATTTAAGAGGGAGATGGGTCTGTAGCTGTCGGGGTTTTGGGGGTCTGTGTGTTCTTTTAATATAAAGATGGTTTTAGAGGTATTAAAGTGGATATCATTTATTTTATAGTTTATTATGTAATTCAGTGTATAGTATAGTAGTTTGGCTATCAAGGGGGAAAATGCTTTGTAAAATTCTGATGTGAGTCCATCCAGACCCGGAGCCTTATGCGCTTTTAAGTGTTTGATTGTTGTAATAATTTCACTGATGGATATCGGTTCAGTTAGTTTTTTTTGTTGGTCTAAATTGAGTTTAGGGAATTTCAGTTTTTGAAGGAAAAGAGTTCTATCTTCCTTTGAGGTTTGTAGTATTTGTGCTCCATATATTTGAGAGTATATTTGTTCAAATGTTTTAATAATGTCTTCATTTTTTGTGTAGTTTTTGTCTCTGTAGTTTATTTCTGATATATTGGAGGCATTTTTGTGTTGGGAGATAATTCTGGCCAGAGCTCTAGATGGTATTTGAGCTTCTTCTGCATAAGTGGCTAACATTCTGGCTTCATAAAAAGATAGGTTCCTGGTTTCTAACATATAGATCCCTTTGCAGTTTTAAAAGTTCTGCTTCTGTTTGGTTCTTATGGTTATTTATTAGTTCTTTTTCAAGATGCTCTATTTTCCCTTTCAGTATATGCTCCTCTTTCAGTTGTATTTTTTTATAGTATCCTGCTTTTTTGATAAACAATCCTCTAATTTGTGCTTTGGTTGCAGCCCATTCTATGTCAGTTGGTACTTGGGAGTTAGTTATATTTGTAAGAGCTATTTTTAGTATTGCTTCTGTTCTTGTATTACATCCATTTTGGAAAGTAAATTAGGGTTTAATGACCAGTTATGACCCCTATTCTCTAAATATATCTTTTTGTCCCAGTTAATGTTCAGTGTGATTTTGGAGTGATTTGAAAAGAACCTGGTATGTATAGTTATTGTTGGGTCCATGTTAATGAATATGTCAGAGATTAAGAAGAAGTCTATCCTTGACCACATTTTGTGGCATTGCGAACAGAATGTGAATTTCCCTGTTTTATCTGCACTGTTACCATATTTAAAAGGGTCATATAGTTTGAAATCTTGTTTGAGTTCATTAAGGGCTAATGTGGCTTGTTTATTATGTGATTTGGTCAGATTAGATTTATCCTTTTCTGGGTTTTGATATGTGTTCCAGTCACCTCCAATCACTAGGAAGTGATCTTTAAATTGGTTTAAGGTTGGGTATAATGACATAAAAAAGTGTTGTTGGTTATTATAGGGTACGTAAACATTAAATACCATTATAGCTTTTGGTATTGTAGGACTACTAAATGTTACGTAACACCATCTTCCCTCATTGTCAGCTTTGGTTTTAAGTATGTTTTCCTTAAATTGGTTTTTAATTATTATGGCAGCCACAGCACTGTTTGTTTTCCCCTCTGAAGCTATGATTTGACTTATCCATTTCTTTCTGCTAATTTCTGCCCATTGCTCTGCAGTCAAGTGTGTTTCTTTCATTAGTATGAGGTTGGCTGTGGTTTTTAATGTAAGGTGTAAGAATAATTTTATTTTCTTCTTGTTTTGGAGCCCTTTAACATTCCATGATTCTATTTTCCACATTTATTTATTAGGTGTATTCCTTAGATATGCCATGTATATTAGTTTTGTTTTGTTATCTTTGTATGTGTTACTGTGTGATGGAAAACAGGTAGAGTCTTACAAACAATGAAAAATAAAAGGTGTTGTTGCAAGACAAAAGTGACGCTTGGTAGATGGTAAATCCTTTATAAGCAGAAAACTCCAAATCCAGAAAAAATACAGACAATGTTCATCCAAAGCAGTGCAAGCAAACACAGCAGTATTAAGCACTTTTGTCTGGTAGATGACTTCCTCAGAATACAAAAATACTGCAATTAGCACCTGTTTAAATACATTGCTTACCCAATCACAAATAACTGACATCATTTCCCCCATTAACAAGGCTGCATATACTTAATACAAGCCAAATTTAAAACAATAATACATGTAAAAAGTTTAAAACATCCCTAAACAGTGTATATAACTAAATAAAAAACATAGATTTTAATTTCAATAGAGAAGATAAAGAAATTCTATCATTTAACCCAGGAGCATGATAGGCATCAAGCCTAATTTGCCATTTGAGTTCTACAAATTCCAAATACTCATTCAAGGGTCCCCCACGAGGTCCCAGATCTACCTGTTCCAATATAAAGAACAGGAAGGAATGGGTAGGTTCACTAACCAAATGTTTATATAGTGCATTCTTTTCATTTTTATTCCTGATATCATATAAATGTTGATAAATCCTTAACCTTAGGGCATTCTTAGTTTTACCTACATAGAAACTTGCACAGAATCTACACAAGGCCAAATACACAACCCTTTAGTGTAACAGTACATCCTTTTTGAACTGGAAATATATCCAAAAGTTTTGAGCTTGATTTTTTTCTCTGTCCATAACATAAGGGCATTGGGCACACCTCCCACACTTAAAGGTACCACCATTGTGGGTGTCAAATATTTGCTTTTCAAACAATCCTTTAAGGGAAGTGTCTCTTCTGTAAACCACTTGCGGTTCAATACCAAATTTCCCTGATAATTTAGGGTCAACATCAAATATTTTCCAATATTTGGAAATAATGTTTTTAATGTCATAAAAATTGGATGTGTAAGTAAAAGTAAGCACCCGTCCAAAATTTAAAGGTTTACAGTCATTATGACTTTTGGTGGACACCTGCCCTAGTAGTGCAAGAAAATGACCATTCATTCTTTTAGTCTTAACTTCATTAAAAATATCTACGACAAAGGTTTCAGGGTACCCCCTCTTACAAAACATGTTTTTTAATATTTCACATTCACTAAGAAAATCCGCAAAATCAGACACCATTCTGGCCAGTCTTACATATTGGCCCTTGAATAGGGCTTTTTTCTGGTTCAATGGGTGTGCACTTGTATAATGCAATAGTGAATTTGAATAGGTAGGTTTCCTATATAGTTGTGAAACAAAACAATTGTGTTCAAAGTCTTTCTTGATGGTAACATCTAAGTAATTAATCAGTTCTACATTGCTATTCATAGTAAACTTAAAAAAACTTGTAGTTCCATTAATATAGGTGAAGAACCTCTTCAGGTCATCCTCATAATCTTTCCAGAACAGGACTATATCATCTAGGTATCGCCCATACAATACCCATGAAGTCCTAAATTCAGAGTTGGTAACAAACAGGTCCTCCCATTGTGCCAAGACAATGTTGGCAAACACTGGAGCACAGCACGCACCCATTGCAACACCCTGTTTTTGCTTAAAAAAATGCCCTTCAAAGGTCACAAAATTATTCTCTAATATTATTTCCATACATGTTCGTAAAGTCAGAATGGTGTTATGATTAAGTGTTGAATTGGCACATAAATAGTCATAATACCATTCAAGGCCAATTTGATGTGGAATAACTGAAAAGAGATCACAAACATCAATAGTGACTAATATGTTACTATCAAAAAACATGTCCTGTTTAACTTTAGTAAGAAAGTCCCATGAGTCCCTAATCACAAGACTACGTGAATCTAGAATGTTTTTCGTCATATTGTCAATGAAATTAGCAATACTATAAGTTTTTGAGGCTTTTGCGTCCACAATTGGTCTTAATGGTGGGTTTTCTAAGGATTTGTGAATTTTTGGTATGCCAAAAATTGTGGGTATTTATGGATGGCTTATAAGCATATAATTATAGGTTTCTAAGGTAATTTGCCCATTTAATAATAGCTGTTCCAATTCCAGATCAATATTACAATATGCTATATTAATCTCATTTCTTGACACCTCAAGATAGACATCACTATACAAAAGTTCCATCATCTTGCTATTATAATCAACCACATTCATAATTACCATGCCCCCACCTTTATCAGGTTTCATTATTCTTATGTCATGATGCTCTAAAATTTCACTTAGAAGTTTTCTCTCATCACAGTTCAAGTTAGCTTGACCAGGTTTTTTATACTTGTTCACTAATAAGTTCCTGATATCAGCTTCACATAGATTCTCAAACAGCTGTACTAGGGGGTGTGATGGGGGTAAAAAAATACTAGGCCTATGTGTATCCAAATGGTCAGTATTAGTGTTGTTATCGTGAAAATGTAAGGCCAAATTAAGTTTTCTTGTAAATAATTTAAGTTGTAAAATAGAGTCAGTAAGCGTCCCTTCCTTAACAGGAACAAAATTAAAGCCCTTTGATAATAACTCGGCCCACCTGGTGTCAACTCTGATCTGGCTGTAGTTATAAATGTTAAAATCACAGTTATTGTTGCTAATAACATTAAGTACCAGGCCACTATTATTATCGTTGTCAAAATTGTTGTCAGGGTTTATCTCCTGTATGAACCCCATCTCCCCCTCCAGGAACCCATCCCAGGGTTGTTGCCATTCCTGTAGTAATCCTGCCTCCCCTGTCTCTGGTTCTGTAACCCCTCCGACCTCCGTAAAGGAGGTTGCTCTAAAGGGGAAACATTTCCACTATTGCTTTGTGCATGCTCTTCAATTTCATTATCCTCAGTACAAGAGATGTTATTAACAGAAAAACTTTGTTGTCCCCTCGGTGGATCTGGATATGCTCTACCATTCTCATAATCCACCTTATCCCTTAATAATTTCCTTTCCTTCCTAGTCTTTAATTCAGTTAGTTCAGTGTCAACATGATTAATCACAGCATTAAAGTTATTACGTTTCATTTCAAACAACAAGTCATTTTTAATGCTTAAATCTAAAGTATTAATCTCCTTTAATAACAATGACATTTTACGGTTGTTATCAGATATCAAAATTTGAAGCAATTCACACCCTTGCCTGTTAAAAAATTGTAGGAGTTCTTTATGAAGGTGTGAGTCCTTTTCCAGTCCAGTGGGAAATTTCCATGAACAGAGCCCCTTAGGCACCTGCTCTCTTTTAGTACACTCAGTTAAATATTCATTTTCCAGTTGCAATTTTTTATATTTCAGAAGTAGCCCTCTAAAACTGGAAATTTGTTGATCCAATGTACCTGGGTTAACATGATTATTACTAGAGTTAGAAAATCGATTAAAACCAGTTTCGGTTTTAAGCCATTGCTCAACCGATACATTAAAAGTCACTTCCTGCCTATCGACAGAAACGTTCTGAGCCTGTGTGTTACAGCTAAAACCATTGGTGTTACCACGAAGTAAGTCAGCTTCCTGGTTGCTGTGAAAGCCCATTCTTTGGGCTGGTGTAATAAGCAAATCACTGTGTGATGGTTTAGGAAAGCATCTATTTATCCCCGTCCCTACTCTGTGCCTAACAACTATATCCCTGGACCAGGAATAATCAGGGGGGGAGAGGATGAAGGTTTGTTATATGGTTTAACTTTACGTCTAATCTTGGAATGTGTTTTCTTTTTAGATATAGATTTAACCCATAGTATCCCCCCTGTGTTACTATAAACAATGTGGACAAAGCTGAACAAACTAGTTCCCTCAACAAACACTGCTACTTAATATCCCTAGCCTCTTCCAACATATTATTTATACAATTATGGTATTGCATTTAAGGTACAGCATGTATTGTTTTTGTCTTGTGACTAATTCTTTTTAATAGTATTTTTAAAACAGCATATTAATATACATTCCTCAGTAAATTATAGCAATATATGTACCATAGTAATATTGCTAAACAATCAGTCTTGTCATTTTTACATTTTTCTTTCATTTGACTTCTTTTTCCTCCCCTTTATTTATTCAGATTTCGGCCTTCTTTGGTGCCTGTGATGTTTTGTGTGGGTTATAAGATATATACTTGGCACCTATTTATCAGAGGTAGGAAGTATAGAGAGACAGAAAAAAAAAACAGCTTAGCCAAACAGTCCTTCTGCTACAGTTAACATATTAAGGCTATATTTACATTACCCCAAGATTGTTAGGTTATTTTACTATTTTCCTGAGATTACTTCTCTCCAGGATCTTTTAACACATTTCTAGTATTTACATAAAACATTTAACAATTTGTTTTCCTTTTTTCCCAATATTAATCTACGAGCTAGCCTGTTTCTGACAGTTTATTTCTTGCCTATTATTTAAGGCTGGATTTTCATTCACCTACACAGTACTGGGTGTACTGTTTTAGTGAATGGTTCAGTTCAACAGTACCTTATTTCTTCAAGGTTTTGCTTGCAGGTTGGTTGACATCTGTGGTGCAGCTTTCTTCTTTTAGCTGGTGCAGATCAATTTTCATTTTTCAGGCAGTAAAATCTTTTGGAGCTTGCTGAAATCCATTTTGTCTGACTGTTCTTAATGGAGCCCTCAACGTCGTAGGGGGGGCTGATTTTGCAGACCAATGTCCCAGGAGGAGGTTTCTTCCTATAGTCGCGCATCGGAAACGGTAGTTGATTTTTGGTTCCTACCCAGGCTGTACTTCCTTTTCCTGTGTTCCTCATGGCTCACATCATGGATTTAAGGGTCTAAACAGCAAGGGGAAGTTTTCAGAGTTGGATCCCAGCTAGAGTGCTAGTGAATGGGGTCATTTTTTCACCCAAGGGTCCTTTATCATTTTTTGTGGATTTACTTCACTTCTGAAGGTGGAATTTGCTTGAAAACGGCCAGGAATGTCTCTTTTGCCTCTTTGGGGTTAGCAACCATGTATTTAAACTCTTTGCTGTAGAAGATTAACTGATTTGGATATTTCATCTGGAATTTGATTTTTTTTTCTATTAGGAACCTGCAGTATGGAGATAGTAGTTGTCTTGCTTGTCTTATTTGTATTGGGAGGTCTTGAGCAAAGGAGATTTTATTATTATTTCAGGTGAGTGTGCCTTTTTTCTTTGCTATCAATATGATTTTATTTACATCTTGGTAGTTTAATATTTTAATATAGACAGGTCTTGGTTTCAGTGGTGTTTGCATTTCCCTCAGGGCTCTGTGGGCTCTCTCTATTGTTATTTGCTGCATTTCTTCAGGTTCCTCTAGCAGGGAATTTATTATTTGCTTGATTGTTGGTATTAGATTATTATGAAGTACAGTTTCAGGTATTCCTCTGATGATGATATTGTTCCTTTGAGATCTTGCTTCCAGGTCTGTTATTTTTGCTTGTAAGTTTTGTATTTCTTTGTCATGGGCATCAGTTCTTTGAGAAATAGAGTCTGTTTTTATTTAATTTTCTATTATTTTGGACTCAGATTTTTCCATTCTGGATATTATTTGGCTGAATGAGTCACCAAAGGTTTGAAATTGTAATGACAAGTCCTTTATTGCTTGCTGGATATGTAATAAGGCAGATTTTATGTCTTCCAGATTAGTTGGCTGGTCCGTCTTGGATTTATTTGTATTTTTAGAGTTGTCAGTTTGTTTAGTTGTCTTTTGTCTTTTTGAAGTTAAGTCTTTCTCAGGTGAGGCTAGTACTGAGAATTTGGTCTTAGTTATTGTTGTTTCCATATTATTTTCCTCTTTTGACATCTTGCTGTATAGTGTTTTATCAATCTTGCAGTCAGATGCAGGACCTTAGTAGCACATGGCTTAAGCTGTTATTCAGAAATCTTAGTTAATCCTGCTGTTTCTGAGCTGAATCTGTCACTTTTTCTTCCTCTTTTGCTTGCTGGATGATATTAGCAGTAAATATCTACAGTTATTTCTGTATTATTAATGCTGCATTGCCTTCTGGGTTTGTTTTAATCCAGGGTATATCAGAGACCTAGGTGATAGCAGTGTTCACAGAACAGTGGCCATTTTGAACTCCCTAGAACCCTCACTTCTAATTGTCACAAATCTGTATTCAGCTGATGGCAAACACAGTGATGACTAATCATTCCTAAACACATCTCCTTCCACATTAAACATCTTTTCCTCATCTCAGAATGGTTTCACTTTGAAACCTCGACACTCATATTATCGAGCGTCAAAATCTTGAGATGAAAATACCGAAACAACGGAATCCCATATAGCAGATATCAAACATGGTAAGTAAACTCTTGGCCAACTTACACCAAACTTCACGCCGAGGTAAGTAAAACCCACCCCCCAACTAAATATACCAACTCTGGGATCACGCTATAGTGGAGAACACAGCGTGTTGGCCTCTGCGTGGGTTCCAGTTGGCCAAGCGTTTACGTACCTTGTTTGACATCTGCAGTTCCAGATTCTGTTGTTGTTTCGGTATTTTCATGTCGAGATTTTGATGCTCGATAATATGAGTATTGAGGTTTCAAAGTGAAACCTTCAGAATAACTGGTCAAAAACTGTCCTTTCACCAATAAGTCCTAATGCTTGTTATGTGATGTTCACTGCATGAGGCATGTCAAAAATGATCCCAGGCTTAAATTTATCTGCAGTCCAAATGTTCCTGTTTACAGGAGCCATAGTAAAGCTTTCCATCAACATTACTTCCACTTTCACTAACATTCTGGGGATACACGTTACCAGATGCTAATCTTTTTCCTCTTCATATGCAGATTCTTCTACCATTTCCAGCCTCCATTAGCAATGTTTCAATGTTTATTAAGGGGTCAGAACCTAACTTGAATGTCATGCAGGAGCCCAACTCCAGCCTAACTCATCTTGTTAACTGTACTCACAGGATAACAAATTGTTTTATGAATTCCTGTGCTGAACCTACTGTTCTTGCATGCAATGGTAATTTAATCCACACTCTCACAACATTCAGCTGGAAAAAATATCCTTTGATGTCAGTGGTGTCTGCCAGTAGCTCTACTAATGTTGTTTTTCTGGACCCCATGTTATGATTAATAAACTGTCTGCTTAGAGTGGTTCCCATCATTATGTTTTTTGATCTCATAAAGGCCCATATGGGAGGTCTCTTGACTTATTTATAAAAGACTGAATGAAAACTGAGTTGCTTAAGTATATTATCACAACACTTCTATAACTATTTCTTCTGCTCTGTACGCATTACAATATGTTTCTGTGCTGAACCGTCATCTTTAACAAGCAACAACGTTCCTCCCATTTCTTATTCCCTGTTCTTATAATAAGCAGTCTACCCTGCTATGTTAAATTCCTCAACTTGGTTCTGTCTACCATTCTGTCACAGCAATCTAAAGAAATTGTATTGCATCAACACTCTAGTTCAAGTAACCTTTTTTCCTCAAAATAAGAGAATTACTGTTCCATACTTTTACTGACTTTCCTGTTTTGCCTTATTTATATATGCAGTGTTAATGTCCTAGAGTTACCTTTTTCTTTCATTAATCATGTCTTTTGTACTAGTTTCCACTTCTGTAGTTTGTTCTGTCAAATAATCTGATGTTTTGAAAGAGAAAGATAGGGACTGTTTGATGCTTTACTATGCCTCCATCTGGTTTAAGTGCATGTGACTGAAACTCCTATAAATATTGTTCATTAAGAATTATGCCTCATCTTTCAGACAAATGTAAATCATCATGCTAGTATAGGCCTGCATCTCTCCAAATAAATTCCCAGTGCACACAGAAGCCAAAGCCTTGAATTATACATTTCTGAACTCCATGTGTACATTTTGCTGTTATAATCATGTAATTACCAAGCAGAACTTCTGAGAATGTAACAACATGAGCTACTTCCCAAACAGCCCTCCCATTTTCAGAATGTCGGACTGGTCCGATCCCTTTCCTAGCCAAATTATTAGTTCAAACACAGATAGTGACATCAAGTCTGGATCCCTTTTGTAATCCCGAAACTCATAATTTCAAGTTCCAGAATTTTGGAACCACCTTTTAGAAATATATGAAAAAATTTTGAAATTCACTGTTCTCTAAAGCTCATGGGTAGTTACTAGGCATGCACACCAGCAAAAGACCACTGAGGATCCTAACCCGATTTCCCACTTACGACAAAGCACTGTTTCTTTCACTGATTTGCTCAAGGTCACAAATGAAGGTTGAAGGAATCACATTTTCTATCAGTGGAAGGAGTTCATTAACAGTGCATAGCCTTAATCATGTGTGCTAACTGCCCCTTGCATTACCCATTAATTATATATGCTAACTCTGAGATTACCATACCTCAAAGAAATAGGAATCTCAAGACTTGGTATATGTAAGTCTGCATTTTCAGTCACTGTCACTATTTTGGATTCATACTAATGAGTCTAATTAAAAATCGTTACTATCAAGCCTCCTACTCTGTGCTGAGGATTTACTCCATGTCCCTCATTTACATGGCCACTGACTTACAACATAGCTCTGTGTCACCTCTTAGCAATAGTTTTATCTTCTTAGTTATTCAGTCATCCAAGGCAAGATGCTGTTTTTTCTGAAGATGTTGCTGTCACTTTCTTGTGATTATTTTCTTTAAATGTGCTCAGCATTTTTCTTTGACTGGAGTGATGATGTATTCTTAGGATACATCAATGCCATGTCAGCTCAAGAATCATGAAGACATGCTAAAGGGAAACACCCCTGCTTCAGCTCTGTCATCTCCTAACTTAGTGTGAAGCCTAAAACCTAGGCTTATACTAAAAACTAACCATGAATATAAAAACATTTAAAGAAAACAATATAAGTAGCAAGTGTAACACACGCCCACAACATTAGTAAATTCATTAAAATGACAGCAAATCAGCATTAAAACTATTGAACCCACAAGATGCAA
The DNA here is from genome assembly GCF_019279795.1 of Protopterus annectens. NCBI lineage: Eukaryota > Metazoa > Chordata > Ceratodontiformes > Protopteridae > Protopterus > Protopterus annectens. The sequence goes on from NC_056727.1 coordinate 281,763,734, forward strand.
AAAACACAAAATAAGCATGCATGTGGAATGTATCAAATGAAAAGTATGCCTTCTGAAATTAATAAGTACTTACATCATGCTTAGATTGTTTCACCACTGGCTCAAACCATACCAGACAAAGTAGAGAATTCCATAGATAAATCATGTAATAGGAAAAGAATTTCCATCCAGAAAGTTCCAATTGAAATTCTGCAACTGATATCAGACCATTGCATGTGGCACAGAGGAATCAAGATGCCTGGTAAGAAAGCACCCAAAGTTCTTTCCTATAACAGGCACCCTAGTCACATACAGCAAGATAGATTAAGACAAGAGGCTTATACTCACACATTGAGCTTGCTGGGCACTCTATAGTGCACAGCAAAGGTGTCACATGGGAATACCAAAGAGCTCCTATTAAAACATGTGCTGCAACATTCCGTACCAGCTGCAGATGGTCCATATCACCAGTATCTGGCCCAAGGTAGGTGGTATTACAGTAGTCTGATTGAAAGGCCACCAGTGTATGCATAAATATGGACACATCCTTTGTGGGAGTCAAAGCCTTGATCCAAGCAATATTTTTAAGATGATAAAAAACAAGATTTTATTTTTACTTATTCTTTGTTAACCGGGTTAATCTCACTAGGCATGTAGCTTTTTTCTTGGGAAACCCACGGTAGTATTTATACTACTAGGGGACATTTAGCCAGGGCATTGTTTAACTTTCTCTACTCTTTTCAATAAATGCTGTGGGATCATTTATATTTAACTTTACCATCAACTCAGGTAGATGGGGCCTCATTTTAATGTCTCAGCTGGAGAACAACACACAATGGAGTGCAGCACCCCCCCCCCCATACTGCACTACAGAGTCAGCAATCAATCTATCTAGTGTAGGAATATAACCCCCAGCCTTCCACTTCAAAGGCAAGCGTGCTACCTGTTGCACCACTGATACTAAAATAATGACTTCCACATAATGTTATTGTTCCTTCTGACACAATACTAAGTTTTTAAAGTTCAATTGGATTACCTTTTTAGTATCATCATCACAGTCTATCAGCTTAGCATGCATGCACCTCTCATTGAATATCACTAGTAATTTCTTCCTACAAACACATTTTATGTATTTGTTCCATTTCTTCTGCCACTATGTGACATGACATTATCATACTGCAATTTTGTCAAATGTATTATGAGTGACCTAGTTTAACTTAATAAAAAGTCATTCCCCTGCACAAGAGTGGACTATCAACTGACCCAGTATAATAAGCTTAATATAAGTTCATAATTAGCACCAGGCTAACTGCCCTTATGGGCCATTTTAAGCCTAGGCAATTACCCCACATGAGAATCAAACCCTGCACCTTGTGTCTGTAAGTTAAACACCTTAACCATTATGTCAGCCTCCCAACCCACACATTTCACATTAGTCCTACAAAGTCAGAATAATGAGCAAACAGCAAGCAAATAATTTTTCTCTACAGAAGTCAGAATAATGAGCAAACAGCAAGCAAATAATTTTTCTCTACAGCCATCACAAAATAGCTCTAACTACTTTTATGTATACCTCGAGATGTCCAATTTAAGTAATCCACCTTACTTCATTCAAACACATCCTAGCCAGGTAGTGACTGTGTAAACTGAGCAGAGAGGTTTTTACTTTCAGACAGCCTCAACCCACACTCAGCAGTTTTAGCTTGTATATGCACTTCAGAGGATTGTGATAAAAAATGACTAGTATCAATTTTGTCTATGCGAGCTTCCACAAATATCCACACATTAAAGCTGCTTCATACAAATCTTGTTAATTAATCCTATGAATTCACAGTACTTCTGCAAAGTCAGATAATGCCCCTTTAACTGAGAAAAAGGGGAGAATCAGTTAATTTCTACAGTCAGTTCCAACCCCCACCCAGCAGTTATAGCTAAAAATGATTGCTGCGTACTGTGTTTCAGCTATGTTCCATAGAAACAGTGGCTACACATTAAAGTTTTCCATGTCTGAAATAAAGCACAGTACTCCTGCAAGATAAGAAGAAGAAGTAAAAAGGATCCATTAGTCATACTTCACCAACATACAAGGCCAGCATTTTATGTTGCTCATTTAGAAGAATAACCGTTTTTGCATCAAACATTTTCTGAAGAAAAAGAAGCACAAACTCCAAAGACAGGCATTTGACTGCAATCCTTATTGGATTACCAGGAAATCAGAACATGTTTCTTAACCTCTTAACACAAGAAATCTCAAAGTCAAATATAATGGGAGGGAGCAAAGGCACAAAATCAAGTTTTTTTTTTTTTTTTTTTTTTAAATATTGCTTTTTCAAACTCAGAAAATTGCTAGAATAATATATTTGGCATCAGCACATATTTTCCAAAAGAATATGAAGTCAAACTAAAATGTAATTTTGTAGCGACTTCAGTCCTCAATGACCTGGCAGAATATCACATTTTATGTGGAATAGACCAAAAATATGAGACAAAAATCTGGTCATTCTGTGAAACTCTGGACAGTTGAAGTATGACAAGGGAGGGTAAGCATATTGGACAAATCAGACACAGCTAATGATTAGTAAACCTCCATCTAGCCAAAATCTCTTGCCGGATGCCAGTAATAAATATGCTTATTTCATGCCATTGCCAAACTATCTTTGTACCAGACTCCCTCAGTTTTGAATTTGCTGACTTATCTGCTATATCATAGGCAGGGGTGAGGGCATGAAGCCAACAAATCAAATGCAGAACATCCTCCCTAGGGTGCCACTCTCGATGCTCTGGTAGGGATACTTCCGAATCAGTTTACTTTGGTAGGGATACTTCTGAATCAGTTTACTTTTAAGTTAAAAAAATTCTTTACTATAAAAATCAACTCAAAAGCACTCCTAACAAAGGAGAAGAAGGAGTGGCATCATTGGCTGACTTATTCCTAAGGCTGGTCATGAGCAGAACAGTGGGTTAGTGATTAAAAAATGCCATACTGGGCTAGTCTCCTTCCCACCTACCATGCCTCTCAATTGTAGAGTTTTTGCAGAACGTCCAGATTTTTACCTCATACTTTTGGTCTGTTTCTCATAAAATTTTGGTTTACTGGAGATCAATGAGGGCTGAAGTCAGAAAATAATGACAGACATTTGAGTTTCAGACTTCATACCCTTCAGAAAAGTTATGCTAATACAACATCTGTTTTTCTATCAGCTTTCTAAGTTTGTAAAACCAGTATTTAAAAAAAGTGTCCCTAATTTTGGACATATGCACGCCCATTATTTATGGCTCGGTCCAGATTTCTCTAAAAAGTTGAGTTATGCCACTGCTCTGGTGGGGGTAAGCTGGACAGTTGCATGGAGAAGCTACCACAGAGAGCCCAGTTTGAGATACTTGACAGCAGTTATCGGCAGCATGTGCAAAACAGGACAACAAATGTTTATTTTTGAAGAAACTATGTTGGATTGCATAAACCAGACGAGCACACAAGCCTGACAAGCCATGGAAGCATTATCATGGAAATGATAAACAAGGACATTGGCAACCTACAGATGGTAGACCTATCCCAATTTGGCTTTTTAAAGAGAAGATCATGCCTTGTTAACCTAGCAGACGTCTCTGAGAGAGTCATCAAGGCAATGGAAGAGGGTAAAACAGTACATACTGCATATCTTTAATTGGCTAAGGCATATGATACAATACCCCACTCTGTCATTGTTGACAAGTTCTCTGAGCTAGACATAAACCCTTATATAACTTGCTTGATTGCCAGCTGTCTCACAGACAGGACCCAAGAAGTCAGTATCGGAGAGACCACCTCCATCAACAGACAGGTCACCAGTGGAGCACCCCAGGGTTCCATGCTGGGCCCGCTGTTGTTTGGCATCTACTTATCAAAATCCAAAGCTAACATTAAAGGCCTTTGGTTCACCATCTTTGCAGATGACTGTAAATTGGGAGCTATTATAGATTCCCCCAAGACACAAACATCTTGCCAGTAGGTTTAACATAGACAAATGGCTAGTGCCAAAGCCATGGCTTAAACTCAGTGCCAAAAAATGCATTATAATGTGCTTTGAGAAACTCCAATTACTCCATTGATTAAATGCCCCTAAGAGTCAATCCAGATGGACAGGATCTGGGAACATATGTAGACAGTGATCTGGCCATCGGCCAACATGTAGCTAAGATAATAAGAAAATCATTCTATGTCACCCAACTTATAAGTAAGTGTATGGCATCCATAACAAAGGAAGTTATAGTACCACTCTACTTGGCCCTTATCAGACCTATCATTGAATACAGTCCCCTCTTTGGCATGTATCTAACCAGTCACTTGCAACAGTTGGAACACCCACAAATCTATTCAGGGTATAAACATCTTGTCCTACCTTGACTGCCTAAAGGCTCTGTCTCTGCATTCAGTTTCCTACAGGCTGCTAACAGGGTATCTTTGCCTAGGTTACAGGGCTTTCTCTGACAAAGCCCTGATGGATCTGTTGCAAATACGCAAAACAAACATCATCAGAAATACTAGATCCAGGGATCTGAACCTCACTTGTAACATAAACAGAACATGCTGGAGACAGATATGTGTCCCAAAGGATCATGGCACTATGGAATAGGCTCCCCAATCATGTAAAATAGAGTTCATCCATGACCCTATTCAAATAAAACCTTCACAGTTGGATGGAAAATTGTAAATTTATGCTGGTCTGGCCCCTATTTCCCTTCAGGGACAGGGGGCCATCAATAAGAAAAATATTATCCTAACAACTCTCTACAAATCCTTAGATACCTGCCTGCTAACACGGTGCCCGCCAGTATGATACATGGGACCAAAATTGTTTGGTGTGTGCAGCTAGGCTTGCAAGTGCCCTAGTGGTCAATAGCCTAGTAACAACCTATGAACCTATGCATGAATCCACGGGTTCCTATTACGTAATCAAATTGTTGAAACTTCGAACGTAATAAGGTTGAACCCATATGTTTGAAGTTTCAACAATTTAAATGTGTAAAAAAAACCTAATTAACTGATGTAAGCTGGGGGGCAAGCCCCTCTGCACCCCCCCACACCCCCGCTCTTTAAATATACCAATTATACCTAAAGAAAGGAAGGCTGCAGCACAGATCCCTCAGGGTTGTGTTTTTGGACCCTTGTTGTTCACTTTGTTTATGTGTGGCTTCCCCATCTCAAAACATAGTTTTAGTCAGCAAGTTTGCAAAATAAATTTGGGGTGATTGCTAACTCTACTAATGATCCATCTAATTTATAGGGCTTCCTGGATAACATTCACTTACAGTCTTAAAATAAGATCATGGTTTTTAATGACGCTAAAACTAAGGTGTTGCACTTTGGTTATCCTTTTACTATCCTTGTTTTCTGTATGCCTTGCATAGTATGTTTATAAGTAGTGAAGGCAACATCAGGGATTTAGGTCTGGTGGTGGATTATATACTAAAATAAGATGACAATTTACTATTTGTAATAAAGTGTGCTACTCTGTTATTAGTGACATTATATGTAGCATCTCTAGTTATGAGGAAAACATTTTAATACCCCTATATAAGGTTAAAGTAAGACCACATATAGAATACTGTGGTGTTGCCTATGTTTACAACTGTGCCCAAATATCCAGACTGGAAAGAACTCAGAAGTATTTTATAAGACAGATTGATGGTGTTAAGAATTATATTTATAAAAATAGACTTGAAGGGATGTGTCTGTATTCTTACATTATAGATTGGTTAGAGGGGGCCTGATTCTTGTAAATAAATGTTTCACTAACTTGCAGGGAGCAACTGACATGTCTTTTGTAGTGCTGATTGTGCGACCTAACAGCTTGCATTTTGAGCAGCCTCCATCTTTGCCTAACCCTAGCTACAGCTTTGGTTTTTCATGTGACAAATATGTATCTGTAAGTTAGCAGTATCTTTAGGGTCAGAGTGGGTAATACCCGTATGCATTAATTCAGGGCATTTAGGATTATTATTTCTTATTCATCTGATGCAATAAAAAGGATTTATGATTATCTTTGATTGGAGATCCTAATTTTGTGTTCCACTCTGAATTTCCTTATGGTAATTTTCAGATTCTTGATGAGTTTTTTGACAAGAGTGTTTAATGTGGGAAGAGTTCGCTTTACTACATGCTTTAATTAGCCTTTATTCTTTTATTATTTAGCTTATTAATGTTGCATTCCACCAAGATGGTACATTTTTATGCACTTCAGTATATCTGATGCTGATGCAATAACTTGGTTTATGCTGTTTCTTAGACTACAGTAAAATGAATTGGCATAAGTGACAGCTAAGGCGACATGGAGGCTGGCATAGGCACCGAAACCATAGAACCCCACTTTGACAGCTGCAAGACCCAGACCCAATGGAGGACGAGGACTCATGCGTGCATTGCACACTAATGTAAAGTCAAAACACAGAAAGTGCACAGAATAGCTGTTTATGCAGTAAGGAGAGAGAGAGAGTTTTGGTTTCCCCTAAGGCTGTGCTCAGTAACTATGTTCTGTTCCATCACATCAAGCTTGCTCGGTAAGGAGAAGAGATTTTATGTGTTTTGGTTTTCACTCTGTTGTTATACTGCTGCTTTGTAGTAGGGCTTAGAAAGGGTAGTAGGACTCCTGTTCAGTCCGCTCTCCTCTGTAAGGAGAGATTTTATGATCTGTGCTGCCTGGTTGCCGTTCCATTGTTATTAGGACTGTTCTCCGGTCCATTGTTATACTGCTGCAGGAAGGACTGTGCTCCAGTCCATTGTTATGCTGCCGCAGGATATATATATATATATATATATATATATATATATATATATATATATATATATATATATATATATATGTATATAGATATATTGAACTACCATAAAGTAAATCCAATGGAACATTACTGGAAATGATTAAAAGAGCTTGGTCTTAGATAGGCATGCCATAATACACCAACATAATTAAAAATGCACTGTCAGTTTATAGGTTCATAGGTAGGTACTAGGTTATCGGCCCTGGGGCTTATACAAGCCCAGCCAAAAAGGTACACTGGCTTTTGCCACCCAAGAAAATTATTTTCCTGTACCACTGTTGAGCAGAGTCACAGAGGTGATCCCCAGGGTGAATTTCCTATTTCCCATCCAATCATCAAGATTTTTCTTGAAGAGTGCTAATGAGGAGCTTTGTTTGATATAGATAGGTAGTTTATTCCAGAGTATGGGAAGTCTCTGGGACAGGAATCTATCCCAACGGCATGTTCTGTTTATTGTGGTTTAGGTCCCTAGAGCGTGTAGCTTGGAGGGATTGGGATTTCTTTAAGTGGAGCATGTCCAACACCTCTGGGTTTGACATAGCTTTGTATGTTAGGCAGAGATCACTATGAGTAGGTGATATGCGACGGAGTAAAGCTGGAGTTTTTTGAGATGGTCTGCATAGGGCATCTGTTTGAGGCCGGTAATCCTCTTTGTGAGGTATTTCTGCAGCCTTTCCAGTTGTTGTAGATGTGAGGTACATACCAAAAAGGGGTGTTGTACTCTATAATGGGTCTAATGAGTGATGAGTAGAGGGGGACAATGACCTCTTTTTTTCTGGATGAGAAACCTTTTGTGATGACGTGTGCTATGTAGAAGGATTTCCTGACTACTGTGGTGATGTGATTATCAAAGGAGAGACTACTGTCCACCTGTGTCCCAAAGTCTCTTATCACACTTTTGGTGTTAAGTATACTACCGCCTATGTTGTAGTTCATGGGTGCAGAGTTTTTACCAAAGGGGATGACAATGCACTTTTTGGCACTGAGCTTGAGGCCCTGGCTTTGACAGCAGGCATCTGTCTCAATGAGGCCCTTTTGTAGGATGTCTACATCGTTAGGAGTTTCAATTATGGCTCCTAGTTTGCAGTCATCTGTGAACTTTGTTAGCCAAAGACTTTCTGTGTTAGCCTGTACTTCAGAGAAGTAGATACCAAACAGGAGAGGACCCAGGACTGGACCCTGTGGTACTCCACTTGTCACTGGATTGAAGTTGGATTTGTAATCTGCTACTTTCACAGTGTGAGTTCTGTCAGTGAGCCAGTTGGCGACCCATCTTGTGACATAGGGATTTATACCAAGTTTAGTGAGTTTATCTATAATTCCAGAGTGGGGGATGGTGTCAGAAGCCTTGGCAAGATATAGATAGGCTGTGTGAACTACCTTACCCTTGTCTACGGCTTTGGTGACTGCTTCAAAGAAGTCTATCAGGTTTAGGAGACATGATCTGCCTTTTACAAACCCGAAATGGGTGGGGTCCAGTGGTTGGAGATTACCAATGTCTTTGTTTATAAGTTCCATGATGATACATTCCATGGCCTTGCAGACCAGGCTCATCAGGCTAATGGGGCAGTAGTTCCTGGGGTCCGTGGTGGCTCCTGCCTTGTGGAGTGGGATAACCGTCACTGTGCGCTGTTCAGCAGGCACAAAGCCTGAGATGAGGCTATGATTGAACATGGTACTTAGGTGGGGTGCCAGTTCATTCTGTAGTTCACGTAGAACGCAGCCTGGGATGTTGTCTGGTCCCATGGATGCTGTGTTCTTGGCTTTGAAGAGTGTGGTTTTTACCTGTGCAGTCATGATTACAGGAACTTTGCATTCTTCTGGTATAGAGATGGGCTCTTTAGGGGGTGAGAGCAGGGTAAAGATAGCACTGAACCTATCTCCCAGGATGTTGGCAATATCAGTTGGGTCTGTATATTTAGTGCCATTGTGCTGTAACTCAGAGCAGGTCTGAGTGTTGCCATTAAGATTCTTCACATAGCTATAGAATGCTTTGTGGTTGTCTTTAGAATCAGTGGCAATTTTGTTTTTGTAACTAGCTTTGGAAGATTTTATCAGGGATCGCAGCTTCTTACTGAGCCTGACCAGGGAGCTCCTCCACTCATGGGATTTTACTCTCTTTTGCAACAGTTTCTTCCTTCTGTTGTACAGTTTGTTTATGGCAGGGGACCACCAGATTGGCTTACTTTTTTTGGAGGATAGCGTCTTGATTCTGTTTGGGATAGCACGATCTATGCACTCATGTAAGTGCTTATAAAGTGCAATTGTGTATGATTCAGTAGTCATAACTGTACTGTCCATCTGCATGGGTGTCATGAAGTTCACCACTTCTGTCTTAAGATACATGAAGTTGGCTTTGGAGAAATTTTTTACCATGGTTTCCTTAATGGGGGGTGAGGGCTGGATGTGGATATCTAGGGTAATTAGCTTATGGTCAGAACGGACCAATGAGGCGTTGACTTGAGGTGTGGAACACCGGTCACTCATGTTGGCAATAACTAGATCTAGGATATTGTTGCCCCTGGTGGGGGTGTGGCTAAGTTGATCCAGGGCATTGGAGTTTATGAATTCCAGAAAGCGTTGAGCGAAGGAGTTGGTACATGAATAGTTTTCCCAGTTAATGGTGGGGTAGTTGAAATCGCCCATTACTAGGGTGTTTGGTTGAACCCTAATATTTTCCAGTACATCAAGAAAAGAGGAGTGGGAATCCTGGAGCATGGTAGGTGATCTGTAGCAAGCTACAATTTGGATTGCAGTTTTGCCCAGAGTTAGTTGCACTTGGATAACCTTGGCTGCATTATGCTGAGCAACTAGCCTGGAGGTGTGGATATCCTTAATGAATATGGACACACCTCCACCTTTGGTGTTCCGGTCCAGGTTACATGGCCGAAAAGTGTGGTATGAGTTATAGCCTGGTAGTGCAGGGGTGCTCTCTGGAGCCTTGAACCAGCTCTCAGTCACTGCACAGATATCGATGTTCTCCATTTTAAGGAATGCCTCGAGCGAGTGCATTTTGAGATTTAGACTTCTAGCATTGAGTAGCATCACCCTCAGTTTTTGCTTTGCCTGTTCGTTATTTTTAATAATGCATCACTAGCTATAGGTACAGTTAATCCAGTGGATGCCATAGTCATTAAAACCGTCAGTCTTGGCCTATGTGAAATCATGGGTAAGATGAATGAAGTCATGGTTATAATACTGACAGAAGTCCGTAGGTGTTATAAACACATCTGACTATATGTTTATAGGTAAGTTTATGGTTAACATTACAAGGAAGAATACCACATGGCCTGCTACGTAATCTATTTTTATTTTAAGCAGATGTTATTTATCACTATGTAGAGGGACCTGATATGTACTGTATATGTGAATTACTTGAAAAATGGGCAAATTACATCTTAAGTGGAACATAAGTTACTGCAAGATTTATTGGATTTCATGGACAATATGAACATTGGCAGTGGTATGAAATGTAATGCCAATGTATTATTATTTTATGTAATTGTTACAGATAAGCTGTGTAAAGCTGTGAGAACAGAAAGATCTGGGCATGACATTATCAGTATTTTGAAATACTTATTTTCGGCATATATGCATATTCAAGCAGCATCACTGTGTACAGACAGACTTATTAGCAAAATAATTCCAACAGTTGTGAAGTGGCTGTTAAACCTAAGTAACATAAATCTAGTTTGTATATTCTTGCTGCAGAGAGGCCTCACATGGTTGCTTTCATTCTTTAAATGCAGTCCTGTGTATTTCTGAATATACTGCAGTGGGATAACTATCTTGGTTTGTCCACGTGTGGTTTTTAAAGCCCTATGTTGTGTTATTGTAAGGCAAATTTATGGGGAAGAACTAGAAGAACCCCATGCTCAGGATGCTTTCAGAATTTAAATTGGGGTCTGCAATGCATACAGACAGCTTGAGTCAAATTAATCAGGATGTGCAGGTGCTAAGAGGATGGAACCTGCTTAAAAGTTGTGGTTGCACAATGTGCTGGTCTGCCTGAAAGTAATTATTCCATAAACTGTTTGATTTTTTTTTAATGGGGAACTACTCTATTAAATGAACATGCTATTGACAAAGTTTATTGCCTTCACTTGTTTTCAAAATTCCTGCTTGTCAATTGCAAAATATTTGAACATTTGATCATCAACTGTTTGTGGTGTGTGAGCTGTGCTTGTGTGAAGGCATTTTTTTTTCTTTTTGTTAAATCAAAATATTCAGATATACCACAAATGTCAGCATTGAGTGCAGGGGTATGTTTGTATTTGTGGGTTAGATAGGTAAGACCAATCAGAAAATGTTAATTCAAGCACCAAAAGGGAATTGGCTAAGCTTAAAATGTCCTCCAAGTGAACCTATGTCATGGTTGCAAATAGTTATAAAAAAAATTGCCCTTTTTAGATCACTAATTGCTCCTCTCACTCTCTGTTCCCCCAGTCTTCAACAGCTTCCGGCACCTATGGAGGCTGTAAAACTTGCATTTGTATTTTGAGAGCTCATATACTTATAATGGATTTGTTTTTAAAGTCCTTGAATTCAGAGGTGCACATTATGGTGTGTTTAGATGTACACAGGTAGAATCTAAACTGTACGTGCTAACTTAGCTTGTCTGTCTGCAGAGTATCAGTATTACTTTGTGGACCACCTTCCGTGTTGTGGCACAGACACGTGTTAGGGCTATATATCACTGTTTGTGTTTATGTGTTTATGGCTTTGTGAGACTAACTGCCATGATGTAGCATACAGGCTGGGTACTGAACACTGGTACTGGAGTGGTTGGAACTTTGGAAATGGCCGCAGTGATGTGTCACAGATGTTTGGCACTGAATGTCAGCACTGGTTTAATGAATATCTGTGGGATTAGCTGTTATGATGTAAAGTAGGTTGGATTACTTTACTTTGCCCACAGTGGGAGACTTCAGATATATTCACTGAAGTATCTATAACTGACAGGTATGGACTTTGATGGATTGTAATGCCATCAGTATGAGTGGTCTTTTATGGCTGAAGTGTTCTAAAATGAGTAATTATGTTAGTATTGGTTAGTAAGTTTTCCTTCACTTATTGCTAGAAAATGTTCAAGACTAAACACATTTGTCTGTTTTAATTTCTCCAAGTCTTTTGGGTTTCTAATACCATGATGGGAATGGACCCCCATCCCTAAGTCAAAGTATGATGAAAGTTCATGAAATTAGTATTGTTTCAGTTTTTGATGTTAGCCAGAAGTGCTCTTCACAGCACCCACAATGTGCCCAGTAATGACTCCTTCTGTGATTTATAGAGTTATATGTATAGATAACACATCTATGTACGATTGTATATTCTTTTTTATAAGACCCCTTGATCCTGCTACTATTGGAACTGTCTGGGTATCCTTTTTCCACATTGCCCTCATTTCTGCTTGCAAATCCTGGTATTTTATGACTTTGTGTCTCTCTCTGTACATAAGACACTGTAGTCACTGGGTGTAGCAATTTCAATGATCAATGCTACTTTTGTTTTCTTTTCATGGACTATTACATCTGATTTTCTCACATCTATTTTTTGAACTGTTGGCAATGGGTGATCCCATGTGATATAAACTTCATCATTTTCTATAATGCTTTGTGGCTAATGTGTCTAATGTTTTTCAGCTACTTCAGTGTTATAATGTTTGCATAATCCTCAATGAAGCAGTCTTGCCACATTATTATGCCTTTCAGTATACAGTCTTTCTTCCATTAGTATATCACAACCAGCAACAAAATGTGCACGTTCTCAATTCTGTTTTACAAAACCTACATCTGTCAGTTTTCCCCACATGTTCAATGAACTCTGCAAACCAATGTGTATGTAGCCCACTATCTTAGGTCACAAATATTAACCTTTTGTCTTTTGGTTTAAATTCATCTCTCCTTAACCATTCCTGCATTCGATCTTGATCAACATGAGGATGTTTCAAGAGTTTCCTGTACTTGCAACTATATTTATGCATTTTCCACATTTCTTACCTTCTCATTTGATCCTTCACCTTATATTCTTTCTTTTGCTTTATTAAACAACTGATGTAATTTAAAACTATCTGGTAGGTATATATACATTCAAAACAATTAGGAAAGTGAATCCAAAAGAACATATCTATTTATGTATGGTCAAAAAAGTGTGTGGGGGCATGGTTTGAAAACTACTCTAGGGCCCAAGGTACACTTAAAAACCACCACTGAGCACAACCAGAGAAAGTTATAGCAGATATGATCAAAAAAGAAGTTATGTTCTCACCATAATGTTCAATCTGAGTTGTTGATTTTCATTTGTCTTCAACGTGTGGGACACGCATCTGGGATGGATCCAATTCGGCTGCATTTTCCAACATCGGAAGCTCCTCCCCTACCCATAATGCCCTTTCCTTCCTCCTCCCCTCAGATCGAGTTTGCTGACAACCATAGCATCCCACCCTGACTTAATGCCTTACCCCTTGGCAAAAATACCCGGAGAGCACCACAGGAAAGAACATGTTATGCCAAAGTAAGGGTTATGTCTGTTCTGGCCAGTCAACCACACAGCCCATGTGCAGCAGGGGGAAGGAGGGATGGATGGTTGAATACAAATGAAAAGCAACAATTCAGATGGAATGTTATGGTGAGTACATAACTTTTTTATCTGAAGTTGTTGTTTTCAATTGCTCTTCGACCTGTGGGACAGAGTCCCCAGCTACCACGAACCTGGGAGGCCCTCATGGAAGGAAATTCCGGAGTAAGGTGGAGCCAAATGATGCCCTACTTCTGGACAGAAGCTCCAACTTGTAATGGGGGATTTAAGTATGTAATGATGTCCAGGTAGCCACAGAGCAAATGTCATCCAAAGAAACTCGGGACCAAAATGCAGCTGAAGTAGCCATAGACCTAGCAGAATGCACCTTGACTTGACCTGGTGGAGATAATCCTTTGGCTGATTATGCCAGAACTATGCAGTGTGAGAGTCAATGAGCAATGTTGACCTTCAATACAGATTTCCCTCAAAAGGGCTTAGAGTAGGAAATAAAAAGTTGATCAGATATACGAAAGGACTTTGTTCTGCGCAAGTAAAAATGTAATTGCCTATGAACATCCAGCAGGTGCAATTTATACTCTCCCTTATTCTGAAAATTTGGAAAGAAAACAGGGAGATGGATAACCTGATTAATGTTTGATTCTGAATCCACTTTTGGAAGGAAAGAAGGATTATTGCATAAGGACACCATTTTTTTATGGAAAATCATATAACAGGCCTAACCGATAAGCCTTGAAGCTCCGACACTCTTTTGGCTGAAATAATGGCAATCAGGAAGGCTGTCTTCCAAGACAAGAACTGCAGATCCACCAAAGCTGTAGGTTCAAAGGAGGAAGAAACTTAAGGCTTGGAGGACCAAGGTAAGGTCCCAAGGTGGCATTGGGCCCTTGATTGGGGCCTAAGAAGGAAAGTGCCTTTCAAAAAGGCTTTAAAAAGCTTAGAAGAAGCCAGGGAAGCCGAATTATCTCCTATGTGGAAGTTATATATAGCCACCAAATGAACATTAACCATAGAAAAGCTGGTCTCCTGTTGAAAAATACCTGCCAGAAACTCAAAAATAGCAGGAACCGGGGCAGTAAAGGGATCCAAGTCATTTTGAGATGCCCAAATCGAAAAACGTTTCCACTTACAAGAATAAACCTTCCTAGTGGAAGATTTATGAGCTGCTTATCTTCTTAACCTGAGAAGATAGCCCAGAGGTCTTAACTATCATGGGAACTGGAGCAGCCAAGCAGTAAGCTTTAGACTGGCCAGATGTGCCTGTGGAATCACTAGAGAGAAGTCAGACCCAGAACTGGATCCAATGTCCAGGGAGGACACACTCCATAAGACCACAGAGAAGGAAACCATACTTGGCAAGGCCAGAATGGGGCAATGAGGATGACTGAGCTCCCCAGCCATTGAGCTATCTGAATGAACTTTGGAATCAGGGGAAATGGAGGATAAATACAGAAGACCAGAAGGCCAAGCATGAACCAGAGCGTCTCTGGGGGATTCCCCCAGTGGGGGCTTCAGAGCAAAAACTTTGTTGCACTTTGCGATGGAAGGAGAAGTGAAGAGATTGCAGTAAGGCTGGCCCCACTTTAGAAAGATCTGTTTTGCTACTGAAGGATTCAGAGACCACTCATAAGGCATCAGGATAGACCTGCTGAGTCTGTCTGCTAAAATGTTGGACCTCCCCAGAATGTACATTGCCACCAGAAAACAGCCGGTGGAGATCTCCCACTCCCACAATCTCATGACTTTGTGACAAAGGAGGTAAGGCCTGGTTCCCCCCTGTTTGTTGATGTACCAGACTACAGACATGCTGTCTGTCTATATGGCAATAATCCCTAGGGGAAGATGGGCATGAAGAGCTTGCAATGCCAACAGCACCACCCTCATCTCTAGGATGTTGATATGCAACTGGGTCTCCAGTGAAGGCCACATGCCTTGGACTGTCCTTCCCAAGCAATACCTCCCCACCTGAGTAGGGAGGCATCCATGGTCACTGTGGTCAGCGAGGTAGGAAGAATAAATGGATGACCCTGATGAAGGTTTGGGGATTGGATCCATGAGAGAAGAGAATCCCTGCAGGCTTGAAATAAATGAACAGGATGGGACAATGGTAGATATAGAAATGACCACTGGACTGCAAGAGTCCATTGGCGCACCCTCATGTGCAAATGAGCTATGGGCAAGAGGTTGATCCTGGCTGCCATGGACCCCAACACCCATAAAACAGATTCCACTGGGGAAGATTGAGTTTGAAGAATGCACAAGACATGGTGTTTGAGGGATTGAAGTCTGTCTGGAATCAAAAATACCTTTGTCTGAATGGTGTCTAATCGAGCTCCAGTGAAATCCAGAACTTAACCCAGGTGCAGCAGGCACTTGTTGAGATTTATGGTGATAGCCAACTGGTGGGTGGTATGGAGAAGGAAATCCCTGGATTGGCAGTGTCAATGCCTGTAGTGAGCAGAAAGGGGCCAATCGTCCAGTTAGGGAAAGACCTGGAAGCCTTACAGCCACAGGTGAGCTGCTACCACCACCACCACTTTGATGAACACACTGGGGGCTGTTGTAAGACCAAAGGGTAGCACTCTAAACTGGTAATGATTGCTCCCCAGTTAAAAGTGGAAGAACCTGAGAGAGCATCTGTCCATTTTGATGTAAAAGTACACATCCTAGAGGTCCACTGAGCACATCCAGTCATTCTCCTGCAGAAAGGTCAGGATAGATTGGAATGTGACCATCTGTAATTTCGCCTTGGCAACTGACAGATTTAGTGTTGAAAGATCCAGGATTGGTGCTAAGTCCCCCATTTTCTTTCGCACTAAAAATAACCTGGAATTGAAGTCTAATCTGGACTGGTCTGAGAGGATGGGCTGGATGAATCACTTTTCAAGCAGCTTGGAAATTTCCACTGCTGCATCCTCCCTTTGCATGGGTGGAATGTCCTGGAGGTGTCTGGGAGGGAGAGGCATTTGAGTGAAGGGAATTGAATATCCTCTGCATATGATTTGTAATCCTCAATGATTGTCTGTGATGGACTCCCAGGCTGTTGGGTGTAACGAGAGTCGACCCCCGACTGCATCCAGAGACAAGTAGCCAGACAACCCTTCAGGGCTGATGCACAGGCCTGTCCAGTAAGGAATCCTGAGACCCTTGGTTCTTCAGACCCCCCCTCTGCTGCAAGGACAATGTCTGTCAAATTTTCCTCTGCCTCTGGGGGAAGGTGAGTCCTGAGTGTCTTGGGAATAACCCTGAGACTTCTGGAACTACATCTTCTTCGCCCCTCATTGATTCCTGGAAAAGGTTCACTGAGGGGTTGAGAAGCAGATTCCAATGGCAGACAAGGTCTTCCCTTTCTTCTCACTCTGCAGCAATGTGTCACATACAGTCTTTCCAAAGAGAGTGGAGCCAGCATACAGGGCATTCATAAAAGACGGCTTAAACGGCTCCAAAAAGGCACAAAGTAGGAGGCAGCCATGACACCTGAAGGCAATGCCTGCTCCAGCTGCTCTAGCGATGCTTTCGGTAGTGTGATATAGCAGCCACATAGAGGTGTTGGAGATGGAGGTGAGGGTGGCCATCCGGGAGGAAAAAAATTATTTTCTTCTGCTGACATGGACCTTGGGGCAGACTCAGTGACCTTCTTAACCAGGTCTCGCTGAAGTCTGATCACGTGCCATGTAGTTCAGCGCACATACAGAGAATGTTCCTGAAGTGTAAACCCACTTCCGAAAATGGTCCGTGGTCCTAGCCTTTAGTCCCATGGATGGACCATTGAGCTCTCCTGTGCAAGGTCCTTCTTGGTGGCCACCACCACCACCATGGTATCGACAGGGGATCCCTTCAATCAGTGCAGTTTATCTGATGGGGCACTCAGGATCTTATCAGGGTGTTTAGGGATAGGATCCACCATGTCAGGCTCCTTTCAAGCCCAAGATGTAATGAGAACCAGCAGGGGATCCACGGGAGGGGACACCCAGGATGTAGAGGGTCCTGTGCCAAATGCCTCCAGGAACACCAACTCAGCAGGGAGTTGCCTCAGAGTTGAACCCTGGCTGGTGAAGGATCTCCATGATGTCTCCAAAGGAGACATCATCTAGGCTGACCAGGGGGAACACTCCCCTTCCTCCAAGTCAGTGTCTTCAGTGAAAGACTCCAGTGGGGAGTCTAAGTGTCTCCTTTTACACATGTGTTTTCAAGGAACCTCCTCGGGGGGCTCTGGGGAGGACTCAAAAACTTCCAGCTGTTCCCATGAGGCAATTCCCTAGGGTGGAGAGGTGATAGGCTGTCTCTGAGGGAGCAGGATGGTGGAATCCAGACCAGACACAGAGGGAGCCAGGACAGACTCCGAGAATGAAAGTGTCAAGGGTCTCAAAGGAACCGAAAGGACCCTCTCCACCATGTCGAAGGGAGAAGGAGAATGAACCCTTGGACCTGGGAACCATGATTGGGTTCATAATCCTCTGAGTCAATGGGGGAGCCGGAGCCAAACCTCCAGGCACCAAGACTCCGAATGGACGGTCCGGCTCCAAAAAACTTGGAAACGACAACACCCCTCCAGATCCAGCTCCAAGGCAACGGCTCTGAGAGCTGGACAGCTGAGCTGGTTGGAGGTGACCTGCTCAGGAGTGATCAGCAAAAAGATAGACTGCATCTCCCCATCCATGAAGGGGGAGTGGGCAGGCAAGACTCCCAGCTGGATCTGAGTGCAGATAAATCTCCACATCATCCTGTCCACCTCAGCTTTGGAGAAGCTGCGAGTGGACCTGGCAGATGAGGCCACTGACACCAGCCTAGACAGGTGGTGGGGGGAAGCCAACACAGGGGAATGGCCTCAAGACATGTCCAGCTCTGGGGAGAAGCAAGGTGAATGGAGCTGGGGGTAGCCTGAGCTGGGAGCTGGGTGAGATTTCACCGGGGGCTCGGCCAAGGAAGAGTGGTCAGGGGACCACTTCCTCAGCCAATCCCGGTCACGGTGTTTGTGCTTCTCCCCATCCCCGGTCCTCTTGGCAGGAATGGAGTCCCAGAGGCTAAGGCGGAGGAAGTAGCTGAAGCTGAGGATGAAGCTTGGGCCTCTGCAGTAGGAGGGGGAAGGATCAGCTTATTCCTCCTGTCGATCAATGTGTAGCAGTTGAACACTGCACAGACCAAACAGTAGGAATCCAGGTGCGGGACCCCTAAACAGACAACACACAGAGTGTGGCCATCAGAGAGAGAGGAAGCTTATGGCCACACTCTGTGCACTTCCAGAATCCCGGCTTTGGAGTGTCAGCCATGGTAGAGGAAGAAGAGCACCCATAATCATTCTCACACACATGCCTAAAGTAGAGGAGAGAGAAAGAATGAAACGGTAAAGTTTTTTTTTTATTTTTTGAAAACTAAGGATCGACACCTGAGGGGAAAGTGCAAGGGTGGAAAAGAAGATAGAAAAGGTCAAAAAGATAGAATTAAATTACCAATTTCACTCACCAAAACTGAGCTCAAGGGTAGAGAAAAGTACAAGGGTGGAAAAGAAGATAAAAAAGGACAAAAAGATAGAACAGGTCAAAAAGATAGAATTAAATTACCAATTTCACTCACTAAAAGCCTGGAGCAATGGATCATGATGCTAGCTTTGCATGCATCAAACAAGATCTGAGGGTAGGGGGTGATGGGCATTATGGGTAGGGGAAGAGCTTGGACCATGGATCCAATGCTGGAAAATGCGGCAGAGAGGGATCTGTCCTGGAGCCATGTCCCACAGGTTGAACAGCAAACGAAAACAACAACTTCAAATTGCTGGTGTTGGGTGCATTAAAGGAGGAATGGTTTCTGAAGATACTTACCACACTATGGAGAGAAAAGCATACCCAAGATGACTGGAGAGTAAACATTCTAGTGTCAGTGTACCAGAACAAAGCACATTCAAAACTGTAAGTAGTACAAGGGAGTCAGACTACTGTCACACTGCATTAAAATGCTGAACAGGGTGACTGATAAACACTTAGCTGAAAGTAAGATGGCAGATAAGTAGTTTGGATTTATATCAGGATGCAATACAAATGACCCAGTGTTTGCAATGAGACTGATAGTAAAGAGGAAACTGAAGATGAGAAAAACAGCCCAACTATTCTTTCTCAGACCTGGATAAAGCATATGACAAGGCCCTAATAATGATTATTTTGGCAGTCCTGTGGTAGTTTGAAGTCCCAGAAACACTGGTAGAATTAGTGCAGAGTATGTGCACATACCCTGTGACACAAATATTGACAATGTTTGGACACACATAGGGGTTCCCAGTAAAGATGTATTGTGACAGACATAACAGAATATGAGGACTTCCTGGGTGCACATGGGTGGGGTAACAGCAATAAAGAAGGAGAGGCCATTTTAGCCCTCTGTTTGGCAAATGGGTTGATGGTGACCAGCGCAGAGATCTTGTGAAAGTCACAAGATCGCATACAAGAGTAACCAATATGTAACTCAGGTAGGCTTTCTTCTAGTAAGGAAAGGGCAGTGGGATAAAATCAACAATTGCAAAGTCATCCCCAGTGAAACAGTTGTCCCACAGCATAAACCACTGTTTGCCACAATCAGCTGCAGTTGTCAGAGAAGACTCTAAGGTCATCATCATCATCATCAACCTCCTTTTTTCCCATTTTCTATATGAAGTTGGGGTGTTGTGTCAACTGCCGCCATCTCTCTCTATTCAATGTGACTATTCTAACTTCTTTGATACTCATGCCTAACTGTCATAGGTCTTCTCTGACAAAATCCATCCACCTCTTTGCTGGATGCCCTTGTTTCCTCATGCCTTCTTCCTGTCTGTCCCAAATCTTCTTCACCAGACTGTCTTCTGCTTTTCTGCACATGTGCCCAAGCTGCCATAATCTGTTCTCTTTGACCTTTTCTGCAATTGGAGCTACTTAGGCTTCTTCTCCTATATTCTTATTTCTTCATTTGGCCAACATATTCACTCTTCAGATAGCATGTATTTTTAAAGAAAATAATACTGAATGACTTTTGCGTAACAGTACAGAGAAGCAAGACAGCTAACATACAGCAAATACTGGGTTTACTTATGATAGGTCCAGTTGCAAAACTAGTAGATACACTTTTCCAGTTTTTTAGCACTGGAAGAACACAGACATTTCTTTTTTTTTTTTTGCACACATTAAGTCCCCACACCATTTATATATATATACCAATTCCATGGTTGCATTACAGTGAAGAAAAAGGGGAAAAGCACCAAAAGTGCATCACTGACTCGTACAATCCAATTAACTGCTTTAAAGAATACCATAATATAAAAAATGTGATCAACAGCTGCTTGAATGAATGTGCTTCAATGAAGAGTAAGTAAGTAAGCATATAGGAGAGAGGTAATGTTTGAATGTTGAAGTGAGTGATGTCTGGTAATCTAAACAATGATGTATAAAAAAAGAAGCAATTTTCATGGATTATGGCACTCTTAATTTAAATCTGAGGCTGCAGGCAGTGTTTCAAGCTGAAAAAAAGTTCAGACCATAAACAGTCTTTATTAGTGTATGTAGCCAGAAAACTGAGCAATTTTTCAGAAACTGCTGAATACAGACATTGCTGAATGCTTTTCAGATCATTTGTAGTGACTTGTCAGATAGAAAGAGGCAATATGAACCTTTCAGATTAACTGAATACTTTGCATAAAAGAATACAACTACTCTCTTAGGAGCAGCCAGGAAGATAATTATATGCTTGTGTGACTTAGATTTAAAGTTGCCATTGGACAAAAAAGCCTTCTCTAAAATAGGACCTGTCTCATGGAACCAACTTCTTACTGTAAATAAAAACTGTAAAATATTGGAGGCATTTAAAAAAAATCTTATACTACATCTGCAGCATAAGTGTAAATGCACCTGTGTTCTTAGTACTGGTTAAGAACGGATCTTTAGCAATCCCATAAATATCATAACTATATCTATGTATTGTAAATACTACAACTAAGGTTTAAAACTTATGACTTAATACTTGTTTTTGCCAATTGTATATCTCTGATTCCTATTACAGATTTGTTAATCTAAGTCTCTGCCTATTATTATGTAATGTACTCCATCATAATATGTATGACAATGTATTCTGTCTAGCCTTCTGTTATAATTACTACTGTATTTCATATCAGAGTCATGACTGAGAAGGGGCAGCAGACCAGCTCACTCACCCAGTTATCAGATTGTAAAATGAAAAATAAAATAAAGTAGATTAGGTTTAAATTATGAAAAGACTCGGAAAGTCTATGTGTTTGGTGCTGAAATTATGATTGCTATGAAAAATGTTTGTAAATATATTTCATATAACTTAAAAAAGTTGAATTTTCAGTGTTTTTGAATTAATGTATTGTTTGTGGTTGCACGTGTGTTAGTACAAGAGCTGAAACATAAGCATTTTGTGTGGAATACCAAGGAAAGGCTGAATGACAAAATATCCAGATAATATAAAGGTAACCACTGTAATTAGAGGACTACAGGATATAATGAAGTCTCAGGAGTTGATAACGACATCAGAGGGGCTGGGTGAATCCAAAGTGTTACTTTTTAATATTAGCAAAAGCTATGTTGATGACTATTGGTAAGGTAAGACACAATGCAGATCCATATATGAAACACACAAAGCTACCATTCCAGACATGTATAGGGACTTGGAGGGAGAACTTACTGTGGATTCTAAATTGAACTTTGATTAACCCTATAGGATCATGGTTATTCCTGCAAATAAGAAAATGTGAGCTTTATTATGTCATTCAGAATTTAGATCTTCCCACATCATGTAGCGATCATATTAATCCCAAACTGGAATACTGCGCAACAGTCTGGAATCCTTACAAAATATGTGATATATTTGCAAAAAATGATTCAGATGTATTAGAACAAAAGAGTTGCTGGCATGGCAGATTTGCCATACAAAGAGAAAATGAAGAAATATAGATATTTTTCAAGTCTTAAAGGAAATAAGAAGTGATCTCGTAAAAAATAACTTATGTCTTACCATAACGTTCCATCTGTGTTGTTTATCTTCTTTCATTCATCACTGATGGGTTTGGTTCCGAGCTCTCAAAACCAATTCAGCCAAATGCCAAGCTTGTGCCAGCCAAAAACTCTCAAGCTAAGCTTCTGCCTACAATGCCCATCTCCCTGTTACCTCAAATGGAGTTTGCCCATGTTGTATAAGTAAAGCAGAGGCCATTTCTGTGCAAATGCCCTAAGACACCACTTGCACCTAAAGTATCCTCCAGGAGCCTTTGGCAGGGGAAGGAGGGTGGGAAGTGATGAATGAAAGAAGATGAACAACACAGATGGATGGTTATGGTAAGAGAGAACTTCTTTATCTGATGTTGTTAATCTTCTTTCCATTCATCACTGATGGGGCAGAATCCCCAGCTACCTTGTGATCCTTGGGGCGGCCCTTATGGAAGAACGTTTCTGAGTACCTCTGAGCCGAAGGCAGCTCTCCCTCTGGAGACCACATCCAATTTATAATGATTGATAAAAGAGTGGCATTTGGCCCAAGTGGCTGTTGCAAAGATATCATCCATAGAAGCTCTGGAAGTGAAGGCTACAGACATTGCCATAGATCTAGTAGAATGGGCTTTAATATTCTTTAGCATAGGTTCTTTTGCAAGTGAATAAATGAAATGTATGCAGTCCCTTAACCATTTAGATAAAGTGACCGTGGAGATAGAATTTCCCATTCTAGGCCCAGAAAAGTAAATGAAAAGTTGGTCAGTTTTATGAATTGCTTTGGTCCTGTCTAAATTAAATCTCAGTTGTCTGTGCACATCCAAGGAATGCAGGCAGTATTCCCCTTTATTAGAAAAACTCTGAAAAATACTGGTAAGTCAACAGTTTGAATGATGGAAAAGTCAGAAACAACTTTGGGGAGGAAAGATGGGTTTGTCCGGAGTGATACTCTGTCCTTATGGAAGATTAGATAGGGTCTTTTGGTGCATAATGCCTGAAGCTCAGAAATTCATCTGGCTGATGTGATGGCTACCAGGAAGAGGGATTTCCACAACAAGAATTTGAGATCAGATTTCACAGCGGGCTCAAAAGGGGGTTGAGTCAGAGACTGGAGAACTAACATGAGGTTCCATGGCTCTACATGCTATTTGACTGCAGGCCTAATATGCAAAACTCCTTTGAGAAAAGTCTTACATAAACACAGTGAAATTAGGGGAGTACCATCCAATCCATTATGATAGTTTGAAATAGCCGCTAGGTGTACTCATATGGTAGAGGCTGCAGCTCCATCTTCGAAAATCGTAGACAGGTATTGTAAAACCGTTGTGACTGGAGCTGAATACAGGTCTGGCATCTTTTCCTTAGACCAAATGGAGAACCTTTTCCATTTGTCCAGATATAGTCTTCTGGTGGATGGTTTATGAGAGGCCAGAATAATGTCATGAACAGATGAGGAGAGGTCATCCTGCCTGGCAATTAACGGAAGTGGAGAAACCAAGCTGTCAGCTTGAGACTGGACAGGTTCAGATGACTCAACCCTTGGGGAGAGAAATTAGGTCTGGAAGAGGGTCCAGAATCCACAGTCAACATAACAGATGAGGCCAAAGGAAGGGGGACCAATCCTGTCGAGGCCAAAAGGGGGCTATGAGGATTACCTTGCATTTCAAACAAATAGCTTTCTTTATGAATTGGGGTATCAGAGGAATGGGGAGATAGGCATTTAGTAGTCCCATGGGCCAATCATGGATCAGACCACCCCTCGGGGACTCCTCCTCTGGGGGAAATAGGGCAAAATAGCTGCTGCATTTGTTGTTTGACAGGGAGGCGAATAGGCTGCAGCAAGGCTGACCCAAATGTATGAAGATTTCTGCCTCTACTTTGGGATTGAGAGACCACTCGTGAGGCAATAGGATACATCTGCTCAACTTATCTGCGATTACGTTGGAAATCCCTGGGATATGCATTGCTATCAGAAAGTGGTTGGAAGCTTTCTCTCACTGCCAAATTCTCATGGCCTCTTGATACAGGGGATAGGACTTGGTTCCTCCTTGCTTGTTGATATACCAGACTACTGACATGTTGTCTGACTGAATTGCAATCATTCCAGAAGTAAGAACAGAGTAGAATGCTTGCAATGCTAACATCACCGCTCTCACTTCTAGAATGTTGATATGCAAGTTGGCCTCCAATGTGGACCATGTGCTTTGGACTGTCTTTCCCTGGAAATGGCCCCCCACCCTATCAGGTCGCAATGGCTTTTGGCTGAGGGATTTGGAATGGATGGCTCCAAAGTTCTGTGTCTGGCCTCATACACCAAAAAGGTCCTGTTTGCAAGAATTGGTTATCTGAATCTGAAAGCATAGAGGATGGTAATTTGCAAACCATTGAGAGAGAAGAAGCCATTGAAGTATTCACATGTGCAGTTTCGCAAGAGGCACATTGTTATGGAAGCTGCCATGGATCCTAGAACCTAAAGAACCTCTCACTGAGGCTTTGTTTTGACAGAGTATCACCCGGAGTTGAAACCTCAATCTCAGACGTCTGTGAGTTGGGAGCGACATCAGACAAAAGCGGGTGTCCAAGACTGCTCTGATAAATTCTATCTTCTGGGCCAGAGCCAGACTGGATTTCTCCCAGTTTACAGTTATCCCCAAAAATGTTGCCAGTGTAAGGGTGTAATGCAGGGCTGTTACCAGAAGATGCTTGGTGGGGGCGGAAGGAGCCAATCATCCAAATATGGAAACACCCAGAATCCTTGTAGTCTCAAATGAGCTGTAACAACTGCTATGCACTTTGTGAACACTCTGGGGGCTGTAGAGAATCCAAATGGCAGGGCATGAAACTGGTAATGATTGGCTCCCAGCCAAAAGTGAAGGAGACTCCTGGAGCATTTTTCCATTTTGATGTGGTAATACATGTCCTGGAGATCTATCAGGCACATCCAATCACCTTCCCTTAGAAAAGGGAGAATGGACTGAACCATGACCATCCAGAATTTGGTTTGGGCAACAGATTTGTTTAGATTGCTGAGATCCAGAATGGGCCTCCAGTCCCCTGTCTTTTTTGGAACCAAAAAGAATCTTGAGTAAAATCCGGATCTGCATTGGTCTGGTGGGACTAATTAGATGACTCTTTTTTGATACAGCTTGTTTATTTCTGCAGCTGCTTCTTCCCTTTGACTGGGTGGAACATTGGGAAGATTTGATGGAAGCTTTGGATAAGCAATGAGGGGGATAGTGTAGCCTCTTGTTATGATCTTCCACACCCAACGATCGGTGGTTATTGAATGCCAGCCAGCTTGGTGCAGAGAGAAATGACCCCTGACTGCTTCCAGGGGAAAGCAATCAGACTGCTCTTCAGGAGCACTGATAAGGCTTCCCAGAGAAAGAATCCCTGAATCCCTGATTACGTGGACCCCCTCTGTCTTGGTAGGGGCGTCTTCCAGAATTGCTACCCCCTCTGCCCCTGGGGGTATCATCACCACATGTGGCATGGAAAGGACTCTGAGATTTTTTGTGCCACATTTTGCCACTCCTCTAATTCCTGGAAAAGGAATGTTGAGATTTGGAAAAATGTAGACCTATGGCAGACAGGGTCTTACCATCCTGCTCACACCTGACTAGAGTGTCCTTCACCTTGGGGCCAAAAAGGGAAGATGTTTCAATGGGAGCATTCAGGAAGGAAGACTTGAAAGGGTCATTGAGGTCACAAAGGTGCATCCAGGCATGGCGTCTCATAACTATGCCTGTACCAGCAGCTTTAGCTGCCTCCTTGGTTGCATGGGAGAGCAACCACATGGACGAATTGGAGATTGATTCCACGGTTGCAAGCTGCAAAGCATCTTTATCCCTTGCCTCATCAGACACCTGCCATGCGAGTGTTCTAAAGAGTTCAGAGATCAAGTCTTTTTGGAGCCTCGTAAAATGTGCCAAGTAGTTCAGGAACCATATGGCAAAGGTCGCTGAAGCAAAGACTCACTTCCCCAATCTGTCCATGGCCCAGGACTCTCTGTTGGGTGGGTGGACAGTAGGACTCTCCTCAGTGAGATCCTTTTTGTGGCTGCCACCACCACCATAGCATCGACTGGTAAACCTCTGGACCAATGCGGGTTTTCCTTGGCTGGAGGAAGAATCTTGTCTGGTCTCTGCGGGATCGCCTCAACAGAATCAGGGTTCTTCCAAGCGTGCTGCACCATGAGCTGAACTAGCTCGTCTGCAGGTGGGGTCACCCAAGAGATAGATGGCCGAGCACGGAAAGCCTGCAAAAACACAGACTCCTAGGAGAAGGGTTAGTGGGCTTCCAATCACCTCTCTGCTTCAACATTTCAAGGATGTCCCCAAAGGAGACATTATCAGGCGGTGACCATGGGGACCTTTCACCATCATCGAAATCTGTGTCCTCTGTAAGAGACTCCTCAGGCGAGTTTACATGCTTCCTCTTGCACAATCCCGTCCTTGGGGGCTTCTCAGTGGGGACCTCTGAGGGAGTACTGGGAAGAGAGGGTATCCTGCAATGGGGGATCCTGTGGCTTTCCTGCTCAATGTCCTGGGGAGGTGGCCTGGACAGCTGTAGCTCAGGGGGAGAGGTCTGGGGTTCCGATGTCAGTGGAATGCTACCAGAAGCAAGGGCCGTCTCAATAGCATGGAAAGTAGGTCTGCCCAAAGAGGGATGGGAGCCCGGAACCGAGAAGGACAACCAGAGAACCGGGGTCACACCCCACTCAGTCAAATCCACCTCTGAGGATGAAGCCTCAAGCAGGATTGGTGCAGATAGGGCTCCCAGCACCAAGGACGGAGCCAAAGAAACACTCAGAACCATGCCACAAATGGAGAAGCCTGCAGCCTGATTACAGACTTGAGGAAGGACCGGTTCAGTGGGAACCAAAGACCAAAGGGACAGTCCTGGAGCCCCAGTGAGGTCCACTACAAGTGCCGAGACAGGGGTTTTTGAAAATGATGTCAGAGCAGAAGGCTTTGGAACCGGTATGGTAAAAGGAGGAGAATAAGATAGAGTCTGTGGAGAAGTCAACCCAAGTCCCGCAGGGGGATGGGTCCTGGAAGGAGTGGGTATCCCCCTAGCTATCAGTAGCTGGTCCACAAGATGCACCACATCAAGTTCTCATGGCTCATGGAAAGGCTCCTAATGGATCTAGTGGATACTCCCAATGGGGAATCAGGTCATTCTAGTACATCTGCCCTAGAAATGGGTCTATGGATGGAGAGTATCGGGTCCATGGTGTGGAATCTGCCAGCACCGATGTCTCAAGTTTGGAGACTGGAAGTAGTGGAGTGAACTTTGCAGTTATTGGGACCATAATAGGGCTTGTGCTGATGTATTACCAGGTTTTAACCAGACTATTTCTTTAAAACCTGTACTAAGGTATAAACAAATGTGTTTGAAATAGAGTTCTGTGCTTCTGCAACTATTGTTTTTAACTAGGATTGCTTGCTTAATTGAATAATTAATGGCTGTGTGATTTTTTATAGCATATAAAAATGGTTAGTATGTGTTAGTATTTTATACACTGATGAAGGGTTTGTTTGACCTGAAAGCTTTGTTTTATTAAGCACTTCTTCAGTATCAGCATTGCTTGGTTTGTTTCATACTGCATGGAGACTACAATTAAACAGCAATTCCACAGAGCCTGATAGGTCATATTTCATGCTATTTAAAAGGCATCCTGGGATATTGTCTGGGCCTATCGGTGCAGCATTCTTGTTCATAGGCAAAGTATTAAGGACCTGTTCCTTAGTGATATCAGGAGGAGTTATATTTGATGGTATTTCCTGAGGGAAGGTTGAGATGGAGAGGGGTAAAATTGGAGCTGAATTTGTCAGCCAGTAGGTTTGCTATATATTCTGGCCCATTAGAGGTGACTTCATTAACAATGAGCTCTGCACCCAATTATGTATTGCCTTTAATGTTGCAGACATATGTAAAGCATGCCTTGTGGTTATCCTTGGCATGGGAGGACAAATTTACCTCAAATTTTGCTTTGGTAGACTTTATTTGTCCCCTGAGTTGTTTGTTTAGTTTGAAAGTGCTTTTATCCTTCTGGGTGCTGCACCTTCTAATTTCTTTCATCATTTTCCTTCTGTTATGCAGTCTATTGCTTTTGCAATTCCACCAGCGTGTTTTTTTTTTTTTTTTTTTTAGTTAGTTTTGTACTTCTTCCTGGAGGGTACAGCTGCCTCTATGCTGCTATTAACACGCTTTTATAGGGTATCTGTGAACAGTTCCACACAGACAGCAGTGCTCCCAGGATTTATGTTGACTTGAAATTTTGTCAGGTTATCACTTAATAGTAGGAATATAGCCTTACAGTAGTTCCTGAATATTTCAGGATTCACTGGGGTTCCAGGTTTTATTTTTAATTCAAAGGAGACCATTTTATAGTCTGACCTTACTAGAGAAGACATTACACTACGGGGGTGTGCAGCACTCTCTTATATTAGTGAGGACCAGATCCAGTATGGATGCACCTCTGGTTGGTATACTGACAATCTGGTCCAGGGAGTTAGTGTTTACAAAATCCAGGAATATCTGTGCCTGTACTTTTGGTGCTGTATATGATACCCAGTTAAATGTGGGGTAATTAAAGTTGCTCATGTATATGGTATTGGGTTGGCTAGTGAGTGTTTCTAATAAGTTTAAATACATGCTATAGTTTCCTGGATTATAGCAGGGGACTTATAGCTTGCAAGGAAGTGGTATTGGATTTTGCGTATGGTAACGAAACTTAGAAAAGCTCAAGTGCATTGTCCTGTTTGACCAGCCTTGAGGTATATTTATATTTGATGTAAAATAAGACACCTCCACCTATAGTCCCTGTCTGTGTAGTAGCTGATCTAAATGTGTGGAAGGCATTATAACCTGGCACTGTGAGTGTATTCTGCTTGGCTTTAAACCATGTCTCAGTGACCGCACAGACATCAGCCTTTTCTAGGGTGAAGAGACCTTCTATGGAGTGGAGTTTTTTGGTTAGACTAACACCCTTAGATTTTCTTGGTTTTGATTTTCTATGTACTTTCAGTTTGACATTGCCTAAAAAAGGCAGTATGGGGCAGGGCAAAGTTTAGCTAATATTCGAAAGCCTAGAGGGGAGAGGTGCAGATCATCCTTGGCAAAGCAGCTTGGTCTTTTGACCTTCTCCTTCTATGCTGACAAATATTGTACCCCCTTAGAATGACAGCAGTAACTAAGCCAATTATAAAAGTCACTCATCTTTTGTTCGTATTGTGGCATCATCCTTGGAGAAGGTAAAATGTGGATCAATGCCAGATTCATACCAGCCTGGGTCACATATTCCAAGAGCTCCATGATGTCTCTCTTCATATAGTCTAGGGAGGTATGTCTCAGGTCATTTACACCTACATGCACTATGACTGAGTCATACTGGTACTTGTGGTCCAATGATCTAAGTGTGTGCATAATATGATGGAGCCTGGCCCATGATAAGAAACTGGCTATAACTTTCTTCTTACTCAGCCTGGTGAGAAGGACATCAGTGTGTTTCACAATGGAGTCTCCAATGACCAGAATGTTGGATTGTGTGGTGGCTTGCCTTATGGGCTTAGATGTAGAGGCTCCATGAGATGCATCTGTATGTGTTGATTTGGGTCTTGTTTTGCAAGGGTATAGGTTTATAGGTTTATAGGTTAGCACTAGGCTAACTGCCCTTGCGAGCCATTTTAAGCCTAGCCAATTATCCCCTGTGAGACTCAAACCCTGCACCTTGTGTTCGTAAGGCAAACACCTTAACCATTAGGCCACCCTAGCTTTATATGAATGACAAACACTATGAATTTAGTCTTACACTTAAAAAGTCACTTCACTAACCATTGTAAACTGTGTTATTTGTTCATTTTTTTAATTTATTCAAGTCTTTTGGGTTTCTGATACCATGACAAAAATAGATCCCATTACTAGGTCAAAGTATGATTAAAGTTAGTGAAATTAGTATTGTTTCATTCGTTGATCTTAGCCAAAAGTGTTCTTTGCAGCATCTGCAATGTGTCAAAAATGGACTCCTTCTGTAATTCATAGAGAGTTAAATGTATTGCAGAATATCTAAATACAACTGTAAATTCTTTTTTATATGACCCATTGTTCCCACTATGATTGGAACTGTCTGGTTATCCTTTTTACACATTGCCCTCCTTTTTGCCTACAAATTTTATTTATTTATTTATTTTATTTTTATTTATTTCCTGGTATTTTATGAGTTTTTGTCTCTCTGTATGTAAGACATTGTAATCATTGGGTGCAGCAATTTCAGGGGGTCAATGTTACTTTTGTCCTCTTTTCATGGACTGCTATATCTGTTTTTCTCACATTTGTTTTTTGAACTGTAGGTAATGGGTGATCCCATGTAATATAAACATCATCATGATCTGTAATACTTTGTGGCTCGTGTTTC
This sequence comes from Protopterus annectens, assembly GCF_019279795.1. Classification (NCBI taxonomy): domain Eukaryota; kingdom Metazoa; phylum Chordata; order Ceratodontiformes; family Protopteridae; genus Protopterus; species Protopterus annectens. Next base: position 281,794,433 of record NC_056727.1, read on the forward strand.
CAATGCTTCTTAGCTATTTCAGTATTGTAATGTTTTCACAATCCACAATGCAACAGTCTTGCCACATTATTATGCCTTTCAGCATACAGGTCCTCTGCCATTAGTGCATCACACCCAGCAATGAGATGTGCGACTGCTTCAAGTTCTGTTTTATAAAACCTGCATTTGTTTGTCTTTCCCACATGTTCTATGGATTTTGCAAACCAATGCGTGTGTAGTCCACCATACTGAACCTCCAATATAAACTTTTCATCTTTTGGTTTAAATGTACCTCTCCTTACCCATTCCTGAGTCAGATCCTGATTGACATGAGGTTGTTCCAGAATTTTCTGTACTTGCAACTATATTTATACCTTTTCCAAACTTCTTGCCTTCTTATCTGATCCTTCTCTTTATATTTTTTCTTTTGTTTTTTGGCAGATTCAGTTGCTGTCTGATTTTTGTCTACTTCTGGTTTGATTTCCATTCCCACTTGACACCAATATGCTTCTGCTAAACTAAGCAGGGAACTCATCTTATACTTGTTCTCCTTATCTTTTAAAACTTTCAATATGTTTGGATTTTGTGAGGTCAGCAGATGTGTATGCAGTCCTGCAGTTGCAGATCTATATATGTAATCAGTTTCAAAAAACCCATACTGCCTTCAGAACGAGGAATATATATAATCTTAGTATACACTAATTCTTATATATCATTCAATAAGCATGAAGCATTTTCTTATTTTCCTAACCAACTGATCCAATACCTTTTGGGGCCAATCACCCCAAAACTGTAAGTTAGAACAGGAAGAGAAAATTTGTTTATAGCCTGGACTTTGTTCCTAGATGACAGGGCTGTTTTCAGTGTTAATATTAGTCTTTCAAAATATTCCTTACTGAGTTTTGTTCACATTTATTCATGTGTTATTGTTGACCCTTCATCAATTCCCAAATATTTATACACTCACTCCTGCTGAAGTTCCTTTATATCATATTATTGTCCCAGCCTGGTATTTTCTCGGTGCTGCAGCTTTTCTGCTTTAAATGTTGCTTTTGTACATTTATCAAGACTAAATTACATTTTTATATCATCTTAGAAAGTTTTAACCAGTTGCAATTGTGCTTTCAGCTCATCTGATGAACTACACAGTTTTAAATCATCCACAAAAAGAAAATGAGAAGTCTTTA